>NW_017671582.1:144898-274990 GCF_001879085.1 Nicotiana attenuata | reverse complement strand
GTATGTCCTACTTTTGATTCTAGCATCAACTCAATGTGTTTATTTACAAGTCTTTTTATCGCCCATTGCCTTACTTTTACTGTCTTCGTAGAGTTCTAACTTTAAAGTAATACTTATGTCTTGCTATCTGTTGCTGCAATGAATCCCTATCCCCATTCCCCTTTTATGTGCTTGGGCTGTAGTTTAAGACATGGCAATATACAAAGTTATTGTCATGGATTAAAACTGGGTCCTTTGGATCCTAGCCTCTTTCAATTTCCCATAACCCCATTCCCTTATGTGTATTGAGCTAAGGTATAGCCTGGCAGCATCCAAGTTGCTGTCCAGGGCTGAACCTGACCTTCAAAAGGTCCTAACTCTTTAATTTTTAAGCTGACCGGCTGGTCAGGGGTGTGCCAGCATTCCAGTTGTTGGGTATGACCACCAGCCTGCCCTGGCTCCCCCTAATTCCCTTTCATTGCACTTACACTTACTCCTAGTCTCTAAGTTCTGCCCCCCTCCTATGAGCCTTGCCTAGGGACCTTGAGTTCCCTCTGAACTTGGACATTTGAGGGTTGGCCCTTCCACACTGCACTATGTTCTTAACGCTGCAATGATATTTGGGGTGTAAGGATTGCCTGGAATTCTTGAAGTTCCTTGGAACATTGACACGTCCCAAATAAGAGGCAGCCTTTGAAAATCAAATCCTGGAAGTTGGTTTATCTCATATTATTAGACTTTGAGTCTGGATTAGGCTGATTAGATGTAGATGTAATCACTGATGTAATTTTATTATTCCTTCTGGTTTGCTTGGTCTGTAATAAGCTTTGAAAATAACTTTGTAATAACTACTGGGGTATAGTGAGAGGGGATGAGACTGAATGCATGCCAAAGGGGTAGAAATCATGTCTATAGAATATTTACCCTTTAAAATTCAGCATTTCACATAGATACCATGCCCATAGGTTTTCTGCACTTTGTAATAATACCATGGCAATAAATCGATAATGAAGCTATGCATAATGTATAGATAATATGCCTATAGGACTTCCAGCACTTTGCATATACATTTGTCATTAGGCAAGCCTGCTTATAGGAGTTAAAATAACTCATTACATATAGATGACCTGCATACAGGATCTCTGCTCCAAATCAGTTACACCTAGAAAGCATGCCTATAGGAACTATCAACTTAATCAGAATCGCCACTCGTTCCTAAGTTTAAAATCAATGGCAATTTGTTTAACACTCGTAGAGCTTATGACTAATGACTTTCTGCAATCAGTTATTCCTCCGTCCTGGATTAATAGATATCATGCCTATAGGCCCTGTTTAACATACAAATAGTTAGATAATTAATCAACTGTCAGTTTTCGACAACTACATCTAAGCAGGACTAATTTGGACTCCTTATCTGGGAAATATGTGGTAAATCAATTCTTCCTGCGCTAATTTTAATTAATGACCTAAACAGTATGTGTAAGACATGCTAAACAATTCGTTTCTTTAAGTGAGGAGGCCTACTTGAGCCTTTAATTGTTCTTATTTCCCCATTAACTGCTTTATGTGTTTTGTTTGTCGCCCTAGAATTTTATCCTTTTAAAACCCCTGAAAAGCCAAGCTCCCTCCCTTTTAGGACTAGTAGTCCTAAATGCCTACGGGACTGATAGGTGGGACGGGTAATAGCATGCAGTAGGTAACGATACCATTCCGCGCTTAAATACCTTAACGGGGCGGGAAGGGTAGACATGGAGATGATGATCACATGATAACGCTATGCGTACGATTGATTACCTGTGTTGTATGGATGATCCATGTGTTTTACAAACCTAGGACCCCCTTTCCTTTATGACTTTGTTTAATATCAATAAAATTCTGCCTTTTCAACTACTCAAAAAACCCTCTTTAATTTTACTACATTATTCCTTTTTCCCCTAAATTTTTCTTCTTTGTTTATTCAATTTCTTGATTAATTTTCTGCATTTAGACCCTCCCTCGAACAAATTGTAGATCATCTAGACCTTGATTCCAACATGCTTGTTACGTATCTATTTGTAACCCTTATGTGTGAAGTTATTTGTATACTTATTTGCATTAAGGTCACAACATAGCATGGCCGGGAACCACACTAGTGGATCTTGAGGGGTGCCTAACACCTTCCCCTCGAGATAATTTCTAGCCCTTACCAGAACTCTGGTTTTCAAATTCAAAACTCTCAGTGTCCTAATGCACTTAATCATTAGGTGGTGACTCTTCAATTCCAAAAACCCAATTCCCACACGGGAATAGAGTTGTCCTATCAAATGTCGTAAACCCGATTTCGCGAGAAAAGGTGGCGTCAACAGGTGGTAGTGGGACGGAAGCAAGATTTTCGATGTAGTTGGTGCGGAATGAGGGTAGACGGTGCCCACTAATCCAAGCCTGGTACATCTTCGTGATCTGGCGTTTCAAACTTTGGGCCTCTTCTTTCAACTCAAATTTCGATTCGATAACACCTATGTCCGATCCCTTACTAGTCATGGCTGTCTTGCTGTTTGACCTTGCGTACATGGATGACTCGCCCGAATGCCACAAACTAACCACCTGCCTAAAGACTCAACACATCAACAACAAACTTGTTAGCGATTAGGGTTTTAACAGATTGGTAACCGCACATTTTGGGGAATGAATGCACCTAAGCAGTTAACCGTTTTTACTATGCATTTGATCGGTTGCATGCGTCATCCCAGCTTTCCCTATTTCCATTTTCACCTTCTGTTTCTTTTCGTTTTCTTTTCCTTCATTTCTTTTCTCATTCTTGCCTTTCTTTCTCCTGTTCTTATTCTCTCATTTCTCCCTCTTATTTTGCCATTGTTTCCTTCTCTCGGTTTCTTATTTTCTCTCTTTTTCTTTTCCTTTCATCTCTTGTTTTTCCTCTTTTTTTTTCTTTTTCTTATTTGGTTACGGTTGAATCCTATGTATATTGCCTACGTATCATGACCCCGCATGAATCAGACCAAGCGTAGTTCTTGGGGATATAAATGAAAAATAAATAAAATATTTTGGGATTTTTCATAAAAAACAAATGCTTTGATTAAAAACTAACAGACTCAAAACTAACAGACCCTGAAAAGATGAAAATACAGACTCAAAAGGACTAACAGACTCCGAAAAGATGAAAATACAGACTCATAAGGACTGACAGACTCAAAACAAACTGACAAACTTTAACAGCAAGAAAGTACAGACTCAAGCAAAGGTCACGAATACATTAATGCCTCGAATGCTCCTGGGGCCCGCGGGGCATCATTCGGCCTCGCCGCGGGCCTATATGCAAGATCCCCTTGGAGCCTCTCTAAATCACTCATGATTCGTCGGGCAAATGTCATCACCGCCGCAAAGAAAGTGGTGCGGGTCATATCCTCACATGCTTGGCATTTCGCAACAATGTAGTCAATAATGGTTCTGATCCTCTCTCTGATTCTGCCCTTTTCTTGAAGCAATCGCCCTATCTGCTGACTCCGGGATTCTAACACTTGAGAGTCGTGAAGGTGTTGATTTTGCAACTGCTGTATTTCTTCCTCCATCTGAGCCATCAAATCATAACAGTGTTCCCTATCAGCTTTGAAGTCCTTAGCCTGCTTGGCTGCCTCATTCTCAAGAGTAGTTACTTTTCTCCTCAAGCTGGTGATTGTCCCTTCGTAGTTCCTTTTCATTTGTTGCACAAACCTTGCCCGCTCTTCCGTCTTCTTCGCCCATTATGCCCGTACTTTCTCTAAACAGGCCTCAGACTTTTCCAGGTCATCCTGACAATCCAGGACTTTCTTTTTCAGACTGCTTATAAGCTTTTCATCCGCCCGGCTTCTTTCGGGGTTTCTGGCAGCTATTGTCATCTTCAGGATTTGATTTTTGAGGGCTTCATTTTCTTGAATTAGTTTTTTATTTTCTCCCTCATCTACTGCAGCCTACAAACCGTTTTCAAACTGAAGGTCCATGACTTGCTTTTCTAGCCTGCTTGTGGTGGCTCTGTACTCATTTTCTTTGGTCAGCCAGTCCCATTACACCTGCGCTCCGTCGGTGAACTGTTGGACATGGGGTCTCTTTGCGGGCCTTTCATACTCCTGATGAACTCGGGATCTTATACCATACCAAGCAAGGTAGCCAGACTCCAACTCTCCTCTAGATAGATCTCGTACTTGAGTTTTAGACTCTAAGAATCTACACTGATGCCAGATCCGACGCACTTTTTCTTCTAGGAAGGCAGCTTTGGGTTCTAACTCAACGACCTGTCGACTCAAATCTTCATCGTGTGGGATGGTCTGGTATCGTCCTAACTGACGTAGGACTCTGTGCGGAGCATAAGGTTGGATACTCCGAAGATCCATCAACAGCAGAAAACACTCCTCAGCCGATATATAGATTACTTCTCCGACCAACAGCCACCCGAACGTCCATTCGATTTTGTCTGCAGTCAAGGATCCCAAGTGAGCATGCCATGCTTTTGTACCCTCCGGGAACTCATAACCCTCTACCCGCTTTTCATGTTTTTCAATGCACTCGAGGCCAGTCATACCACAATTCAAGTATCCGGAACGGTGGCAAAGATGTTCCACTATCCATAGTTGTAACAGCATATTGCACCCTTCAAAGAACTTTCCCCCTTCTCGGCAAAGGGTCAGAGCTCGGTAAATTTTTGCCAAGATCATCGATACTTTGGTCCCATTTGCCTTTTTAATCATAAAGTCAGCTATCCCTACGAGTCCCAACTCTATATTCCCGTCTTTTCTGGGGAAATTCAAAATACCCAAGAATGCCATTATAAAAGCTAATCCTCTCCGAGCTTCCCACTTGACTTGGTTTCCCGCATGAGTAAGACCGGTATCTGGTGTCTCGAAGCCACGGGGATTCCCGTAACGTCGGTACAGAAAGTAGAAGGTACAGAATCCATTGGCCAAATTCCCGTCTTTGACGTCCCGAGTTATGCTTAACAAGTCCAAAAATTTGTGAGGGGTTACTGTTCTAGGTGCCATCGGGTATTTCTTTCTAAGATTTCCCTCAAAACCGGCGTAGCCTGCTATCTCTTCTAGTGTGTAGGAGTTAGCTCGAAATTAGCAAAGTGGAATACATTATGTGCCGGGTCCCAAAATGGTATCAAGGCCTCAATTATGTCCTTTCTTGGCTTAACCTTCAAGAGCCCAATAAGACCACCCAACGCTTTTGTCACAACTTTCCTGCTGTCGTCCCCCAAATCACGCCACCACATATGTAGCTCCAAAGGGATCTCTTCACGGATTGAGAAAGGTTTATTTTGAATTGTGCTCATCCTGCACATTTATTAAGGTGATTTTAATTAAAAGAAAACTATGACTCATTTTGACTCAAGAAAAACAACACCAATTTTTAAAAAGTTTATTTCAAACTGAAACCCAGTTTTTGCAAATACGGCCTTTCAGCACTTCGGGGAAGAAGATTTAAGGCTGTGCTTGCTAACTGGCCAAAATTTTAAAAATGGCCAAAGGTGGCTGTTTTTGCAAAAACAGCCTTTCGGCGCCCTTTTAGGGACATTCGGCTATCTTTGACAAGAATGGCATCACCTTACATAATACATTTTTTTTGTTCTTTTGGGCTATTTTTTCAAAAAGGAAAGTTGGACCCGATGAGGGTTGCCTACGTATCCCACACCCTGTGAGAATCAAACTGGCGTAGTTCGGGCAAATAAAACAAAACCGGCTATTTTTGAAAACAATAGCTTTTCTTCTTTGTTTTTTGTTCATTTTTCTCAAAAATTCGGCAGAGTTTTAGTACCATTTGGACATTGGTTTTTCTCTTTCAAAATAGGTGACTAACTCACTTAACCCTTACACTGCTATTTTCTTTTTTCCAATTTTCTCCCATCACTCAAAAGTCGGTCAGCATGCAAACCCGAAGCAAATAAATGCAACAAATAGCACGTAAAATATGCATCAGGATGGTATGTTATTTTGGGTACACCTGTCCTAGACGGACCCAACCCCTGTGTTGAGTCCCCTAAGTCAAATGCACGTGATGCAACAAACGCTCCTACTAGGGATCCGGCATGACGCTGAGTTATTCTAGGTTTAAAACCTGGGTTTATTGTACTAGACCTGGCTTACCCGAGCGGACAACTCGAGCCGAGGGGGGGCAGCGTACCGGGAATACAGAAGCTTCGCCGGCTTTGTACCTTATCCGAACCTCGTTCTAAAATTTGGAATATGACTCTAACAGAAAAGAAGTCACACGAAGTGCACACTCCTTCATGATTTAGAAGACTCAGAGAGAGGAGGGATTCGTAAAAATTTATATACAATTCACCAATATTAAAGCAGTAAAAAGCAACCCTTAGCACATTAGGCCCAAACATGTAACAAAATCAGACAAAGCCAAATATAACAATTTAATCTAAGCTCGAATTCTTGAACCCTGAACCGCAGTTTTGGGTTGTTGTCCCCAGCAGAGTCGCCAGAGCTGTCACACCTCCTTTTTACTTACACCCCGTAAAGAGTATAGTATAAGGGAGTTTTTTCCAATTAAAGGACAATCGAAACGGGATTGTTTATTAAGAGATTCAGAGTCGCCACTTGGGAGATTTATGGTGTCCCAAGTCAACGGTTCAAATCCCGAATCGAGAAAAGGATTGACTCTGTTTAACAGTCCACGAACCAGAAATCCGAGTAAGGAATTCTGTTAACCTGGGAGAGGGTGTTAGGCATTCCCGAGTTCCGTGGTTCTAGCACGTCGCTCAACTGTTATAATCGGCATAATTATCTGATTTTAGGAACAGTTTAAACCTATGTGCATTTTTATTTTTAACCGCTTAATTCATTTTTTAAAAGAAGATTTAACGTCGTCTAAAACATGTCTTTGGATCACGTCACATGAAATGCACTCGTAATCCAAAACACATTTTATTCAACGTTATAAGGATTTGGATTTGGGTCACATGAAATGCACACCAGAGTTTAGGAAGGTAATATTATTAAAGTACGCGCCTAAAAGCAACTACGCGTTGTTAACTTTGCGAGGGCCATGGAAATTTTCTAATGGCACGCCTCAAATTCTAAGGTTAAGTTAAAACTAATTAAAACGAGGGCCACGCAATTGTCATTTTTGTTCGGCATGGCGCACCTCAAATTATTCTACTTAAAAGGGTCAAAGTTAATTAAGGGAAAAACCTATAAGAATTCAAAAGGCGTTCTATATTAGAGTTCAAACTTTAAAAAAAATGGAATAAACAAACAAAAGTCCATTTCCCTTTTAACACCTAAGCCCAATAACTTACTGAAACTTTTTAATGCCAAGGCCAGTGAGTTTAAAACGATTCAAGCCTAGGCCTCAATAGAAGGCCCAATTTAAAACCGTGTTGCAATTAGAAAACGGGGACCCAGGATCGAATCCCTGTAGTGGTATAACATGGCACACAACGAGTTTGGGCTTATGATGGCCATCAGTGAGTTTGCTCAAAGCAGAATCATATAGGGCCCTAATATGCCATTATTCTATTTCCAAGAGAACTCAGAATCTGGGCCCAAATTGAACCCAAACTTCACAGGCGGGTAAATGCCCAAACACACGAACCTGGGATCGAATCCCTGCCTCAAACTAGGCACAAATGAATCAGCCAAGCCTGAGTAAAGTTCTAATGACAAATCAACATATTATGATAAAATAAATGCAAGGTTCTGAAACTTTAACACCCCAATGACAGGCTACATATCCTTTTGAAGTGTTTTACTAAAAATAGAATTGTNAAATAGAATTGTAATTAGTTCCCTGTTTGAATTATAATCCTCAACATTATGCAAACTCAGAACCAAGTCCTAAAAAAAGAACTTAAGGCAATGTAATCATGCCATATACTAGTCATGAACTGAAATTATATCATTAACCTAAGCAAATGTAAACCAAACCATCATAATGTTCCCTAACTGGCTTATGCCTACACTACAAAACCATTCACATTCTTAAAACGTTCAAATACAAAGTCCTTCAGCTTAATTGTAAAAACAACATGATGAACCAAGAGTCTAAAACATGCTTTGAGGATGAAATATGAGAGTATCAATATAGTTTATGTGAACAACCCATGAAAGAGCTGAAATTAAACCCAAACAAGGAAAAAACTCTACTGAACATGGACTGATATTCAACAAAATTGAAGTTCATCCTCGATTCTTCTACTTTGGTTACATGTTTTCAAGCTTGCTCTTCATATGTCGCTTAAAAAAAGAAGCCAGGGGAAATACCTGGAAAATGTGAAGAAACACAGCAAGATAATCAGAGGTCAAGCAGCAGTAGCAAAACAGCAGAATCAGCCTCAAATCCGATAAAACAATAAACCAAAACCCAGCAACTTTAAACCAAACTTCCAAACAAACTCGAATCCAATTTATAAACCCCAAGTGAATCACAGATAACAGAAAACTTCAGGGATGAAATCAGAAAACCAATGGAACAGTAAACTTTTGTCCAATTTCAGCCGTTTTTTATTTTTTGTCCCTCTGATCTCGCAAAAGAATTCAGCAAACGGGGTATTTATACAGGGGAGTTTAGGGCAGTAAGGTTTCAGATTTTACCAATTGACCCTTCCCCAATTTCTATCAACTCTATTCAGGCCCCTAGTAAAACCCCTGTTTTGTTAAACCAGTCCCTTCCCCAATTTCCTAGAAACTTCCTAGTTAGTTAGACCAGATACCCCTTATTAAATTTTCCCAAATGCCCGTAGGAGACCTACTAGTTACCTTCACACTACAACTTTGAACCAAATTACCCAGATGCCTTTGGGCCCCTGTAACAATGAGCTTCAACAGCCCTTTGGGCTTCAATAGCTCTTTGTTCAGTTTAGGCCGATGAATTCCCAGGAAAACTAAAGAAACCAAAATGACTCCATTTCTCAATTTTAGACACAAAAGCAGAACTGAAAAATAAATGAAACAAAGTAAAAAGAAAACTAGCAAATACTAATCCGAAGTTAAACTGAACATTACACTGAAATGACTCGATCCTAATCACGCAAACATAACAACTTTTAAAAACACTAAAACTAAGTAAGAAAAGAAGGAAACAGAAGGGGACGTGATGAGAAATGAAACAAAAAACGGAGAAGAACGAGAGGAGAATAGAAAAACCTAAATAAGCAGGTGGACGGGGCTTGACAAACCTCAAACGGACTTCGATTTGGCCCGAAATTGTTATCAATCGAGTGCTCTCGTCGAGAACAAACGACCAATAACAATTTCAGCCCTAATCGTTCTCTGAAGCTCGAAGATTTGGGGAGATTTTGCATTTCTTCTTTTTCTTCTTCTAGATCTGGAATTGACCCGATTTGGTGAGGATTTGGGGAGAGGAGGTGGTGGATTGGGACTCAAGGATGAACGGTGGTTGTGTGGTTATATTTTGGTGGTGGTTTGAGAGGTCGATCGCCAATGGTGGATTAGGGTTTCAGAGTGGTGTCTCTAAGATGGATACGAAAGAGAGATGAATTATTTGGTCTTAGGTTAACTGAGAGGCCTTCAGACAATTTTATCTGATATGGGGGAAGCCTTTGGGGCCGTCGGATGGAGTAAAAAGAAAGGCCAGGATTAAGTTGGAACCAAACAACTCAAAACGACGTATTGTTCTCCCCATACTACGTCGTTTCAGGGGTCTCAGAGGCTGGGGCTTGGACTAGGTATTTGGGGCGGAACTGGGCTGGGATTTAATGTTTGTGGGGAGATTGGGCCTGGAAATTGGGCATTTAAATAAGGCTCAAAAATCTGATTCTAAAACCCTTTTGTTTTCTTTCTTTTCAATTTTTCTAATTTCTTTTAGTTTAAAACTAAAAATAAACCTAAGTTAATTCCTAATCCCATTATGCTATCACATTAAATTAATTAACTCTAATTAACAATAAACACAATTAATTTAAAAAAAACAAATTTAAGGAAAACTACGAAAGTGCAACAATTAAAATTAAAAGTGCAAAAATAACTATTTTTGTGATTTCCAATTCTAATTTACTACTTAACTCAAAATGCAAAGTTAAATCCTAAGTGCAAATGCAACATATTTTTGTATTTTTCATTAATTAAATGAAATGAGCATGCACAGAGAAATGCAAATACTTGACAGAAAATGCCACAAAAATCCACAAAATTGCAAACAATGGAAAAAATATTTTATTTTGAATTTGTGGGAGTAATTCATATAGGGCAAAAATCACGTGCTCACAAGGATCACCATGGACTTCGTAGTTGGACTACCACAGACTGAGGAATTTCGATGCCATTTGGGTGATTGTGGATCGGCTGACCAAGTCTGCGCATTTCATTCCTGTGTGTACTACCTATTCTTCGGAGCGGTTGGCGATGACTTATATCTGAGAGATTGTTCGTCTACATGGTGTTGATACCCAATTTTTACCTATGTATTTTTCAATATTCAAAATACCTTCAAAATGTCATATAATGCATATATAAGCATGTCCAAATGTTTTATTTATTTTCCATAATTTTTAGAGGTTTTTAAATTAATTTATTTCCCCTTTTTATCCATAAAAATCCAATAATTATTTCCAAACTTATTACTTTTTGGTGATTCGTCTATTAGATTTTCATCTTTATGCCAAATATAGCTAAGGTAATTTTAGCCCATTTTACAAATTTATTTAGTATTTTTTAAGCTAAATTGCATATAATTGCAATATTAGCCCTTTTAAGATTTAATTATGTTTTATATTCATAAAATTAAGTCCTGTATTTTTAAATTGTTAATTATATGTTATAAATCATTTTAGAGCTTTCAATTTATTTTTAGAAATTAATTTACTATTTTTTATATTTTTAAAAAGGGAAAAAGTGGCTATTTAAATAATAGCCCAATTGTATTTCAATTTTAGCCTAATTGTAACCCCAAATTAAACCCAATTTTCCCGGCCCAATTCTAATTCAAACCCGGCCTCTAACCCAATTTAACCAGCCCAACCTGGATCCCCTACCTACCCTCTTTTATCCAGGCCGTTGATCATTCAGATCAACAGCCAATATTCACCCTTTCCATTTTTAACCCTGAAAGACCCCTAAACCTAATTCATTTTCCACCACCTGCCGCCTCTGAATCCTTTCCCTCTCAATTCTCTCTGCAACCTCTCATGAACCCTAGCCGCCGCCATCTAATTTCACCCTAATCCACTTCAATCCCTGCCTAATCCATGGCCTCTCATGTCCATTTGAGATGTGTATCGGCCACCTATGGCTCCTGGGTGTTTGTTTCCGCGATTTCATGGCCAGATCTCGAAGAGATCTGGTCCAGTCCTTGCTCAACTTCCATTCATGGCCTTTCTCTGTCCATCTTTGGTCTTTCTCCGGCCAACCATGGCCGTTCAAGTCAGATCTTTGACTGTTCTGGCTAGATCGGTAACTTTCGAAGTCTTTCTCACTTTTTCTGGGTTTTCTGAAATCTTAAGCTTTAAGATCTTTCAATTTTCTTTCAGATCTATCTTAGATCTGTGCTTACTATGAACTTCTTAAGTGTTTTTCTCAAAGATTCTCCGATTTTCTTTCAAAGTGACTCTTCATCTTTCAACGATTAGGGTTTCTTTTAAAATTCTTTTTAAAGATCTCTTCTCTGATTTTTGGTGTTGTTTTATGATTTTACTATGTTCAAACAACTTGTTTATGCTTTCCCTCTACTTGATTCATCATATTGAAAACCCTAGGTCTTTTGGTCTTGTCCGAGATTTGAAACTGTCCTTGTTTGTTTGAATGTGTATTTGTTCGATTAAGTTCTTTGTTTCTGACTCTCTTTTCCTTATTTGACTTATCTGATTTGAGTTCTTATCATCTCTTAAACTCGACTACTGTCGAAGCCCTAATTTATTAAAAGGGTTTTCCTCACTTGTTACTGTGAGACCTTTACTTGCTTCTACTCTCTTACCTGTTACTATGTTCTTCTTCATTGTTGATTCTATGTGACTACTTGACCTACTTGACTACTGTGCTTCGAATATTTTTTTTGTTACTGCTGAACCCTAGCTTACCCCTACTGCTATTGTATGTTTGTGTTGCTTCTTTTTGTCAACATGTGTGACCTTGCATGCACGTTCATTCCTTGCTATTTATGTGTTGAGGTGCAGAATCATGACCCTTTCTTGATTGATTCTGACTCCCTCAATCTTGCAACTGATTGCAAAGGGTTCCCTTATAAACACTAATTTTTTACTCATTGGTTTTAAATTAATTGATTCCCTTCCTTTACTATGATGTTTGATCTTGCTGAATCCTCTCCCAAAACTAAGCGTGTTTTTGTACTTAGACTTGATTATTTACTTCATGCATTTACTGCCCCTTATATGGCAACAATCAATCTGTCCCCAAACTGATTTCTTTCCCTTATTAAACCTGTTAGTATCCGTTAAGCAGTGATTCCTTAATTATAGGGAATCATTTGTGTTAATTGATTCTAATTGTGATTATTTCCATGTTTGTGTTAAGACTTTACTCGTTTTCAAAACTATAAGTACCTGCCCTCTCTTCTTTCAAAGATACGAAAAATCTGAGTTCAGAACACACACTTACACTCAAAAACTCTCTCTTTCTTTACTACTATTTGTGCTACTGCTTTGTCTAGCCGTCTGAAAGCCAAGGCTAGACTATGGAATCCTGCTTGCTTTACCTTTCTGCACTTTGTTTCTCTACTGGTATGTCCTATTTAATTTTAAGCCTCAAAAACAATATGTTTCTTTAGTTGCTTCAGTTCTTTCACTCTTGCCTGCTTCTGCTTATGTTTCTGCAGTTAAGTTACATTATTAGCATGCTATAACATGTCCCTTTCCCCTTTAGATTAATGCTTCCCTATGTGTGCACTTGTTGACTTATGAATCCCAAACCCCCATATCTCCTCTATGTGTTTGTGTTCTCTGGCTGGTTTGTGGGCATGCCAGCAACAGCCATTACTGTGCAAGACCAAACCTGACCCCTACTGGGGTCACATGCTTCATACAATGTATTCCCAAAACCCCTTGACCCCTTTGTGTAACTACTAAGTCTGTGTAGTTTGAGTTTTGCTACTACTGTTTTCAAATCACCCTTACCACTTACTATTTTCAACCCAGTTTTAAACAAACTCTTCTTCAACAAATTCAGTTTAAACAACCTAATTTTTTAATTTATACGGTTTAGAAAGCATGACTATAGAATCCAAATCGCCTGTTTAAAATTAACCACTGCTCTACTGCATTCATAGTCAATAGTAGACATCATGCTCATAGGACATCACTATCACACCTAGGCAAGCCTTAGGTAATAATGATAAAACTGAACTCGCTTTTGTTTAATTAGAACTGCTACAACCAGCAGGCAAGACTGATTCAGACTTCTTATCTGAGTTATGTAATAAATATGGTCTGCTTCAACAATTTAAACACCCCGCTTTAGTGTTTTAAAATTCAAACCCTAATTGTGTTTAAGTCATGCTATTTATATGCATTGTCTGCGGAGGTATATATGAGCCCTTTAGATTGTTTATATGTTTCCCCTAATATGCAGTCCTACGTGCTTTGTATGTTGCCTTAGCCTTTTACCTTTAAAACCTAAGAGTCAGCCTAAAATCCTCCCCCCTTATAGGAATAGTAGTCCTAAATTCCTCCGGGACTGATAGGAATGGGACGGGTAATAGCGTGCAATAGAGGTCGAGACCAATCCGTGCTTTAATACCTTAATGGGGTGGGAAGGGTAGATATGGATATGATGACCGGTGCGCTAATATCACGTGTATCCCCTCTTCTGAGGAGTGTCATACCGGGTATCGCATTGATGTGATCCATATTATAAAGAAGCCTAGGACCCCCCCTCCCTTTTACATTCTCAAGTATTTGTAAAACTACAACTCCTTTTCAAAATTCACCTTTTAATAATTGTTTTCAAACTCTTATATGTTTAAACTTAAATCCCCTGCTATTTGAGCCTATACTTGTCTATTTGCTAATTGTACATATTCACAAAACTGTCTGGCCGGGAACCACACTAGTGGATCCTGAGGGGTGCCTAACATCTTCCCCTTAGGATAATTTCAAGCCCTTACCCTATCTCTGGTTATCAAACAAACTCAGAAATGAACCCTATAGGTGTCCTAATGCACCTTAAATCATTAGGTGGCGACTCTTCAAATGCAAACCCAGCTCCCAAAAGGAATGAGTTGACCCATACCCAAAATGTCATAAACTCGATTTTCCAATGTGAAGAGGGGAAAAGGGGGCGCGACAGCATGGCGACTCTGCTGGGGATTTTTAGGCTTTTACCATTTTAGATTATTTTTTGAATTTGTACCCCTTATGTGCAATTATCTGTTTAAATTTCTTTAATCACTTAATTCCTTCTTCCATTACGAAACTGCCATGTGTTCTTTGTTTCTTTCCTTTATTGCCGCTTTAAATTATAAAACTGTTGTATTTATCGTTTTCATAACGTGCAAATAAATTCCAACATGCTTTTAATTATTGCATAATCATGCTCAACATCATACTCCACTCGTGCCAAACAAATACTATAGCAACACTTTTAACGAGTGGTTGCGCTCTTCCATATTATTACCCCCTATTCGAAAAGGCATATTTGCGGTAAAAGTAGTCAATCAGCGGTGCAGCCGACAGTTCCGTGCCTTCCACCTTGAGTTGTCCGCTCAAGGGTACCAGTCTAAAACCCCATAGAAACCTTACTCTGTTAAATTGTGCATGCATCATGGTCAAACCTAGTCGAATCAGTTATGTTGTCCGCATAATGATCCTTTAAGATAGCCTTGTCCAAAGTCCACCGTGTTTCCTAAACCCAAACGGACGTCGTCACGTTCTGTGCATTTATTTGGAGAACTAAATGCTTCGTGCTAATTATTGATGTTAAATAGTTGAGTCTGGTGGGGGCAAGGGCCTAACCATATTTGTCTTGCAGAAATATGAGGCACGAAGTCCCCAGATTCGGCATGGTCACCAACATCCGCCCAAGATTGCTAAGCTGGTGGAAAGATCTACGCTCTAGTGATCAAACCCTCGTCCGAAAATATTTGGGAAACCTACCATCCCTCCTGGAGGTCCAACCTAACAACAAGATCATAGAAGCTGCTACTCTATTCTGGGATTGTGAAAGGGCCATGTTCTGCTTTAGGGACATTGAAATGACGCCTTTGTTGGAGGAGATAGGAGGATTGGCCGGTTTAGTATGGGAAACTCCGGGTTTGATAATGCCTGAGAACTGCAAAGGTAGGGGTTTCCTCAAAATGATGGGTTTGAAGAAGAATACAGAACTAACATGCCTGAAGGAATCATACATTCCTTTCGACTACTTGTATGAAAGTTACGGTCACAGTAAATCCTACCGTACCTACCCTGACGAGTTTGCCATCACATCCTTGGGGCATATCCATCGTAGGGTTTTCGTCTTCATGTTTTGTTTCCTGGGGCTGATCGTGTTTCCAATGAAGAAAGGGAGAATCCATACCAGGCTGGCTATGGTAACTAAGACCCTAATGGAAGGGATTGGTGGGCAGCCATTCAGAGTCGTGCGCATGATCGTTGGAGACATATACTGAGCCTTGGAGAAGTGTCAACGAGATAAAACTCAAGAAGCATGGCACTACTTTCGATCTGGGATATGATTACACCTGGTAAGAGTTCAAAAACTGGTCCCACCATGGCGCGGTCCTTACTATCAACTAGAGCAGCCAATACCACATCTAGAGCAAACCTTCTAACCGGCCGATATTATTTATGGGTCAGATGAAGAGGAGGCATTGGCAGCGGTGAAGAACTTGTTCCTAGAAGACAATGACATGGACTGTTGTGTTGTTCTCGGGGAGGAGGGGGGAAGGCCCTTCCATACATGTTGTAAGCAAAGGGGCACACCTCAATAACTGGACCATCAGGACAACCAGAGCCCGACGAGCCTCGGGGTAGCAAGGCTAAAACAAGCATTATACATTGTTTTAATAAATGATTTTCTTTTCGCATTTTCAATTCCCGCAATAAGATCTTCAATGTTCAAAACAGTTATGCAATTTATCAAAGCATTTTGACTTTTGAATCAACACTCATTATCGTTTTCTCTCATTACTTTACTTATACATCATTACTATTACTTATCTTGATGAACCAATGACTGTGACATGCAATGAGACAACGCAACAAACGGACATAGATTCAGAGGAAGATGACATACCTGACGAGATTGTCAAAGAAGTTGAGAACTTTGAGAACAGACCTAAGTCCAACCTGGACGAGACCGAGATTGTTAACCTGGGAGATGCAGAAAACGTCAAGGAAACACGAAACAATGTTCACTATCGCCATCAGAAAATAAAGAATACACAGAATTTCTAAAGGAATATGAGGACATATTCGCCTGGTCGTATGATGACATGACATGTCTGAGTACGTCCATTGTAGCTCACAATCTGCCAACCGATCCAACGTGTCCACCGGTAAAGCAAAAGCTCAGAAAGTTCAAGCCTGATATGAGTCTGAAAATCAAGGAAGAAGTCAAAGCTAAAGTTCTCAGGGTAGTAGAATACCCGACATGGTTAGCAAACATTGTGCCGGTGCCAAAGAAGTATGGGAAGGTCAGAGTCTGTGTCGACTACCGGGATCTCAACCGGGCCAGTCCGAAAGACGACTTCCCTTTGCCAAATATACACATACTGATTGACAATTGCGCCAAGCATGAGTTACAGTCATTCGTAGATTGCTTTGCTGGTTATCATCAGATCTGGATGGATGAGGAAGATGCTGAGAAAACGGCTTTCATTATGCCGTGGGGAATGTACTACTACAAGATGATGCCATTCGGCCTGAAGAACGCAGGGGCCACCTACATGAGGGCCATGACTACGATTTTCCATGATATGATACACAAGGAAATAGAGGTATATGTAGATGACGTTATTATCAAGTCCAAGAAGGCCACCGACCACATGGAAGATCAGAGGGAGTTCTTCAATAGACTGCGGAGGTACAACCTAAAACAAAACCCCACGAAGTGCGCATTTGGGGTTCCTGCTGGAAATTGCTTGGGTTTATTGTGAGCTGCCGAGGGATAGAACTAGATCCATCAAAAGTCAAAGCTATTTAGGAACTACCAGCGCCAAAGAACAAGAAGGATGTGATGAGTTTCTTGGGAATGCTCAACTACATCAGCTGATTCATAGCGCAATCTACAGTTATCTGTGAGCCAATCTTTAAGATGTTGAAGAAGGACGCCACTACCAAATGGATTGACGACTGCCAAAAGGCCTTCGACAAAATCAAGGAGTACCTGTCGACACCACAAGTTTTAGTCCCGCCCGAGCCAGGTAGACCCCTATTACTCTACCTTGCAGTATTGGATGAAGCTTTCGGTTGCGTTCTGGGGCAACATGATGAAAAAGGGAGGAAGGAGCAGGCCATTTATTACCTCGGTAAGAAGTTCACCCCGTAAGAGGCGCGGTATTCTCTATTAGAGCGCACCTGTTGTGCTTTGACTTGGGTAGCCCAGAAGGTGAGACATTACTTATGTGCCTATACTACATATCTCATATCGAGGATGGATCCTTTGAATTACATCTTTCAGAAACCCATGCCCACTGGCAAGTTGTCCAAGTGGCAAATCCTGTTGAGTGAGTTTGACATTGTCTAGGTAACTCAGAAAGCAATCAAGGGACAGGCACTAGCAGATCACCTTGCTGAAAATCCCATGGATGGAGAATACGAACCCTTGAAAACGTATTTTCCTTATGAAGAGGTATCATTCATAGGAGAAGACATTGCAGAATCCTATGACGGTTGGAGAATGTTTTTCGATGGAGCAACAAATTTTGAAGGAGTTGTCATAGGAGCAGTACTAGTATCAGAAACCGGTCAGCATTATCCGGTGTCTGCCAAGCTCAAGTTCCCCTGCACCAACAACATTGCCGAGTATGAAGCCTGCATTGGAGATTTGGACCTACTTATACACCAGGTGCGAGAAGAATGGGCAACCAAGAACTCCAAGATACTCATGTATCTACATCATGTACAGGAATTAAGAAAGAGGTTCACGAAGACGGAGTTCCAACATGTTCCCAGAGTCCAGAATGAGTTCGTCGATGCACTGGCTACCCTGTCATCTATGATACAGCATCCAGACAAAAATTTTATCGATCCCATTCCAGTAAAGATCCATGATCAGCCATCTTATTGTGCCCATGTTAAAGAAGAAGCATACGGAAAGCCTTGGTTTCATGATATCAAGGAATATTTGGAAAAAGGAGAGTACCCAGAGCTTGCAAATCCTACTCAGAAATGCACACTTCGGAGATTGTCCAACAACTTATTTCACAGCGGAGGAATCCTGTATAGGAGGACTCCTGATTTGGGATTGCTAAGGTGTGTCGACACAAAGGAAGCGTCCAGGCTACTAGAGGAAATTCACATTAGGACCTGCGGTCCACATATGAACGGTTTTGTCTTAGCAAAGAAGATACTCTAAGCTGGTTACTTTTGGATGACTATGGAGACAGACTGCATCCAGTATGTCCGGAAATGCCACCGCTGTCAGATACATGCAGACATGATAAAGGTACCTCCAAATGAGCTTAATGCAACAAGCTCGCCATGGCCGTTCGCCGCCTAGGGAATGGATGTTATTGGACCCATCGAGCCTGCCGCTTCCAACTGGCACAGGTTTATCCTAGTAGCCATCGACTATTTCACCAAATGGGTCGAAGCAGCATCTTACAAAGCAGTGACTAAGAAAGTCGTGGCAGACTTTTTCCGCGACCGTATTGTTTGTCGATTCGGAATTCCAGAGTCAATCATTACTGATAATGGCTCCAATCTCAACAACGACTTGATGAAAACTATGTGCGAAACTTTCAAGATCAGACACAAGAATTCCACAACCTACAGGCCTTAGATGAATAGAGTTGTAGAAGCCGCCAACAAGAATATCAAGAAGATATTGAGGAAAATGATAGAGAAGCATAAGTAGTGGCACGAGAAGTTATCATTTGCTCTATTGGGGTATCGCACCACAGTCCGCACATCAACTGGGACAACCCCCTATATGCTGGTTTATGGTACAGAGGCAGTCATTACCGCCGAGATAGAAATTCCTTCCCTAAGGATCATATAAGAAGCCGAGCTCAATTTGATGCAGAGTGGGTGAAAAGTCACTATGAGCAACTAGCCCTTATAGATAGAAAGAGAATGAATGCAGTTTGCCATGGTCAACTCTATAAGAGTCAAGCCAAGACAGCTCACATCGGGGCAGCTGGTGCTAAAGAAAATTTTTCCGCATCAAGATAAAGCCAAGGGGAAGTTCTCTCCCAACAGGCAGGGTCCATACATGGTTCCCTGGGTTCTGACAGGAGGAGCCTCATACTTGCAGAAATGGACGGAGAAGTCTGGCCGAAGTCGATAAATTCAGATGCAGTCAAGCGTTACTATGTGTAATCCTTATGCTTTCCTTATATGATGTAAATTGAACTACGCCTGACCTGATTCCGTTTAAGAGGGGATACGTAGGCAGCCCTATGGGTTCATTCACAATGCAATAAAAATTTCATTTCCCCCGCAATTGGAAACTGGGCCAGAATTTTGTGGAGGACCCTCAAAATTCCGAAGTAATTTTAGCCGATCGTCACAAGCAACAATCAGAAGCATCAACCCATTAAACTGGGGCAGAATTTTGAGGGAGACCCTCAAAATTCCGTAGCGAGAGAGGTTGCAATGTCCCGAGCTACGTCATAGTCATCGGTTCATCTAAAAAGCTATTTTAATTATACACTTATCTCATATTTCTACAAAATCATGCATGTTTATTACTGAAACTACTTTGTTTAGCAACGCTACCCCAATAATACAGACGGTATTGCCAGATCAAAGCCGAATGAGTCAAGAGCCAGTGGGGATACGAACTAACCTCCCCCTTTACAAAACTCACGATTTTTCTTTGGATGCAGGCACTAGGATCGCAAAGTCATTAAACATACTGTACGCTCATAGAACGAACACTGTTCAAGAATACGACTCTCCAAACCGTTGCATTGGCAAACATTTGCTATCAGCATACACCAATGATGTCCTGTATGTCACAATGCTCCCAGTAATCAAAACACCGCAATCTGCTATCAGCTAAGAAAGCTCTACCACCATTTGTGATTTTATTTCTTGCATAAGGCTACCATTCTGCCTTCCGAGACTAAATGTTATGTCCATCTGCATTGCATAAGTCTGCCTTCCGAGACTAAATGTTGTCTCCATCTACATTGCATAAGGCTACTATTCTGCCTTCCGAGACTAAACGCTGTCTTCATCTGCATTTCTACATAAGGCTACCATTCTGTCTTTCGAGACTAAACGCTGTCTCCATCTGCATTGCATAAGGCTACTATTCTGCCTTCCGAGACTAAACACTGTCTCCATTTGCATCTGCATTGCATAAGGCTACTATTCAGCCTTCCGAGACTAAACGCTGTCTCCATCTGCATTTCTGCATAAGGCTACCATTCTGCCTTCCGAGGTTAAGCTCTACCTCCATCCGCATTCGCTTCTTTGCATAGGGCTATCATTCTGCCTTCCGAGGCTAAGTTCTACCTTCTTTTTTTTCCGACACTAAGCACTATCCCAAGCACTATTTATTTCGCTTTTCTTACGGGCTAAGCTCTGCTCTTCAAATCGCAAGACTAAGCTCTGTCTTGTCCACATCATGCTACTGCATCTCAGGGGATGAAAGATCGCCTCATACTGCATCTCATGGGCTGAAAGATCGCCAAAATTATCCAAAGGCGTCATCGTTCGGAGGCACCATCTTTATAGCCCGAGAACACCATGTCATGGCCTGAGGATCCCTTTCAATCTTTTGCATATCATTATTCATTATTCAAAGGCATCATGGTTCGGAGGCACCATCCTCATAGCCCGAGAGCAACTTCATGGCCTGCGAATCCTTTATCATATGCTGCATGGCCCAGGACATCATGGTCTAAGGACGTCATCCTAACTGTCCAAAGACAACATTTATGGTCCGACAGGAAGTTGCATCATGTTTAAATTTATGCACAACATACGTTTGTGTTGTTTCTAATTGCAGGTAAACTGGCGAGCAACGGCCATCCTGGTAGGAGCGGTCTCGCTCTAGTATCAAACCTAACCATTTCCGTAAACTGTGCACTTACCGGCCCTAGATCAGTGTCCGTTCTTGAAAAGTCTCCATTGGCATACTCCGCCGACGGATCCTGAACTACATATGGCATGATTCCTGTAAAACCAGGGTTATGTAGACAGCTCAGAAGCCAGGGTGAGGCCTAAACCTCTTCAAACTGTTTCGCTCGGTCAAAATTGGCTATCATATCTTTACCTGACAACTCTTTCATCCTTCCCGGATAAAGAGGGGCAGCTGTTGATACCCAATTTTTCCCTATATATTTTTTAATATACAAAATACCTTCAATATGGCATATAATGCATATATAAGCATGTCCAAGTGTTTTATTATTTTTTCATAATTTTTAAAGGTTTTTAAATCAATTTATTTCCGTTTGTTATCTATAAAAACCCAATAATTATTTCCAAAATTTTTAGTTTTGGTAATTCATCTATTGGATTTTAATCTTTATGCCAAATATAGCTAAGGTATTTTTGCACATTTTTACAAATTTATTTAGTATTTTTTAAGCTAAATTGCATATAATTGCAATATTAGCCCTTTTAAGATTTAATTGTGTTTTATATTCATAAAATTAAGTCTTATATTTTTAAATTGTTAATTATATGTTATAAATCATTTAAGTGCTTTCAATTTATTTTCAGAAATTAATTTACTATTTTTTATATTTTTAAAAAGGGGAAAATTGGCTATTTAAATAATAGCCCAATTGCATTTCAATTTTAGCCTAATTGTAACCCCAAATTAAACCCAATTTCCCTGGCCCAATTCAAATTCAAACCCGACCCCTAACCCAATTTAACCAGCCCAACCCGGATCCCCTACCTACCCTTTTTAATCTAGGCCGTTGATTATTCAGAAAAACGGCCAATATTCACCTTTTCCATTTTTAACCCCGAAAGACCCCTAAACCTAATTCATTTTCCACCACCCGCCGCCTCTGAATGCCTTCCCTCTCAATTCTCTCTGCAACCTCTCATGAACCCTAGCCGCCGCCATCTAATTTCACCCTAATCCACTTCAATCCCTGCCTAATCAATGGCCTCTCATGGCCATTTGAGATGTGTATCGGCCTCCTATGGCTCCTGGGTGTTTGTTTCCGTGATTTTATGGTCTCGAAGAGATCTGGTCCAGTCCTTTCTCAACTTCCATTCATGGCCTTTCTCCGGCCATCTCTGGTCTTTCTCCGGCCAACCATGGCCGTTCAAGTAAGTTCTTTGACTGTTCTGGCTAGATCGGTAACTTTCGAAGTCTTTCTCACTTTTTCTGGGTTTTCTGAAACCCTAAGCTTTAAGATCTTTCAATTTTCTTTCAGATCTATCTTAGATCTATGCTTACTATGAACTTCTTAAGTGTTTTTCTCAAAGATTCTCCGATTTTCTTTCAAAGTGACTCTTCATCTTTCAACGATTAGGGTTTCTTTTAAACTTCTTCTTAAAGATCTCTTCTCTAATTTTTGGTGTTGTTTTATGATTTTACTATGTTCAAACAACTTGTTTATGCTTTCCCTCTACTTGATTCAGCATATTGAAAACCCTAGGTCTTTTGGTCTTGTCCGAGTTCTGAAATTGTCCTTGTTTGTTTGAATGTGTATTTGTTCGATTATGTTCTTTGTTTCTGAATCTCTTTTCCTTATTTGACTTATCTGATTTGATTTCTTATCATCTCTTAAACTCGACTACTGTCGAAGCCCTAATTTAAAAAAGGGTTTTCCTCACTTGTTACTGTGAGACCTTTACTTGCTTCTGACTCTCTTACCTGTTACTATGTTCTTCTTAACTGTTGATTCTATGTGACTACTTGACCTACTTGACTAATGTGCTTCGAATATTTTTTTCTTATTGCTGAACCCTAGCTTACCCCTACTGCTACTGTATGTTTGTATTGCTTCTTTTTGTCAACATGTTTGACCTTGCATGCCTGTTCATTCCTTGCTATTTATGTGTTGAGGTGCGGAATCATGACCCTTTCTTGATTGATTCTGACTCCCTCAATCTTACGACTGATTGCAAAGAGTTCCCTTATAAACCCTAATTTTTACTCATTGGTTTTAAATTAATTGATTCCCTTCCTTTACTGTGATGTTTGATCTTGTTGAATCCTTTCCCAAAACTAAGCGTGTTTTTGTATTTAGACTTGATTATTTACTTCATGCTTTTACTGCCCTTTATATGGCAACAATCAATCTGTTCCCAAACTGATTTCTTTCCCTAATTAAACCTGTTAGTATCTGTTAAGTTAAGCAGTGATTCATTAATTAAAAGGAATCACTTGTGTTAATTGATTCTGATTGTGATTATTTCCATGTTTGTGTTAAGACTTTACTCGTTTTCAAAACTATAAATACATGCCTTCTCTTCTTTCAAAGACACGAACAATCTGAGTTCAGAACACACACTTACACTCAAAAACTCTCTCTTTCTTTACTACTACTTGTGCTACTGCTTTGTCTAGCCGGCTGAAAGCCAAGGCTAGACTGTGGAATCTAGCTTGCTTTACCTTTCTGCACTTTGTTTCTCTACTGGTATGTCTTATTTAATTTTAGCCTCAACAACAATATGTTTCTTTAGTTGCTTCAGTTCTTTCACTCTTGCCTGCTTCTGCTTATGTTTCTGCAGTTAAGTTACATTATTACCATGCTGTAACATGTCCCTTTCCCCTTTAGATTAATGTTTCCCTATGTGTGCACTTGTTGACTTATGAATCCCAAACCCCCATATCCCCTCTATTTGTTTGTGCTCTCTGGCTGGTTTGTGGGTATGCCAGCATCAACCATTGCTGTGCATGACCAAACCTGACCCCTACTGGGGTCACATGCTTCATACAATGTATTCCCAAAACCCCTTTACCCCTTTGTGTAACTACCGATTCTGTGTTGAGTTTTACTACTACTGTTTTCAAATCACCCTTACCACTTACTATTTTCAACCCAGCTTTAAACAAACTATTCTTCAACTATGTTCCGCACTTCCACTATATTCTTAGAACCTAGGTTCTGCCCCTCTTGTGTGAGCCTTGCTTTGGGACCCTTGAGCTCCCTCTGAACTTGGACACATAAGGGCTGGCCCTTCCACACTGCACTCATTTCTGTCTGGTTATGCAAACCTGGGTGTAAGCACTGCCCGGGGTCCCCTTGATACCCTTAGGGAACTTTGACACACCCAGGTATGAGAAAGGCTTTGAAACATCAATGGCATTTGAGGTGGTTTATTCCATAACTCAGAGAGGAAGTCAGAATCAGGCTTCCTATGGTTTTAACTTCTTATTTTACACTTTTTTAGATGTAGTTTAGTATTTGGTCTGTAATAATTTGTAACAAATATTGGGGTTGGCTAGTGAAAAGGGATGGTGTGATTATGCATGTTTTAGCTATTAGAAGGGTAGAGAACATGCCTATAGGATCTGCTCTGTGTTAATTTAAGTTCTGCATGCTTTACTTTCACACAAATAGAGATCATGCCTATAGGATTAAAATCAATTCTAATAGAAGTCATGCCTACAGGAATTTCGCTTTGATCAAATAAATCCTTCCTACTTCACTTCATGTTCAAATAGATACCATGCTTATAGGATCAAAATCAGTTGCTAATACTTAAATACCATGCCTATAGGAATTAAAATCAGCTATGATAAAAATCATGCCTATAGGATCTAAAAGCAGTTTTGTTAAAATAAGTTTGACCCGTACTGTTCTGAATCGGTTTAAACAACCTACTTTTTTAATTAATACGGTTTAGAAAGCATGCCTATAGGATCCAAATCGTCTGTTTAAAATTAACCACTGCTCTACTACATTCATAATCAATAGTAGACATCATGCTCATAGGACATCACTATCACACGTAGGCAAGCCTTAAGTAATAATGATAAAACTGAACTCGCCTTTGTTTAACTAGCACTGCTACAACCAGCAGGCAGGCCTGATTCGGACTTCTTATCTGAGTTATGTAATAAATATGGTCTGCTTCAACAATTTAAACACCCTGATTTAGTGTTTTAAAATTCAGACCCTAATTGTGTTTAGGTCATGCTACTTATATGCATTGTCTGCGGAGGTATATATGAGTCCTTTAGATTATTTATATGTCTCCCCTAATATGCAGTCCTACGTGTTTTGTATGTCGCCTTAGCCTTTTACCTTTAAGACCTCCTAGTCAGCCTAAAATCCTCCCCCTTATTGGAATAGCAGTCCTAAATTCCTCTAGGGCTGATAGGAATGGGACGGGTAATAGCATGCAATAGAGGTCGAGAACAATCCGCGCATTAATACCTTAATGGGGTGGGAAGGGTAGATATGGATATGATGACCGGTGCGCTAATACCACGTGTATCCCCTCTTCTGAGGAGTGTCATACCGGGTATCGCATTGATGTGATCCATATTATAAAAAAGCCTAGGACCCCCCTCCCTTTTACATTCTCAAGTATTTGTAAAACTACAACTCCTTTTCAAAATTCGCCTTTTAATAATTGTTTTCAAACGATTATATGTTTAAACTTAAACCCCCTACTATTTGAGCCTATACTTGTCTATTTGCTAATTGTACAAATTCACAAAATTGTCTGGCCGGGAACCACACTAGTGGATCCCTAGGGGTGCCTAACACCTTCCCCTTAGGATAATTTCAAGCCCTTACCCTATCTCTTGTTATCAAACAAACTAAAAAATGAACCCTATAGGTGTCCTAATGCACCTTAAATCATTAGGTGGCGACTCTTCAAATGCAAACCTAGTTCCCAAAAGGAATGAGTTGTCTCATACCCAAAATGTCATAAACCCGATTTTCCGATGTGAAGAGGGAAAAAGGGGGCGCGACACATGGTGTTCCAGTTTCCATCTTTTCAGATAGAGGTACTCAGTTCACATCACGGTTTTGGAGGTACGTACAGCATGAGTTGGGTACTCGGGTGGAGTTGAGTACATCATTTCACCCCCAGACGGAAGGACACTCCGAGTGCACTATTTAGTTATCAGTCCAGCATTCAGATGGCACTGTATGAGGCTTTGTATGGTAGGCAGTGTAGATCCCTGGTGGGTTGGTTTAAGCCGGGTGAGACTAGATGTCACGACCCATTTTTTCTTCCTAGCAATAGGTCGTGAGGGTGCCTGACACCCGTGCCAGGCAAGCCATTTCGAAATATTACTATTCTGCTTATGTTACTTTTAATTAGAATTATAGGGAGTAAACGCTCAACTTGGAAATTAAACCCAAAAGAGATAAAAACTACGATAGAGTAATTACACAACCCCAAAAATGATCGTCTACTAATGTGTGTGCCAGAACCTAGTGTCACAAGCTACGGGCAGCTAGTAGAATATACAACCAAAAGAATATCATCTATCCTACTGTCTGAGTCCAAATAGACAGAAATAGAAATACAAAAGAGAGACTTGTTCGGCTGCGGATCGATAATGAAGGGAGAAGCAGCTCACCGTAGAAGTCCCAAGCCTGCTCACGACTGCGCACCAGAGAAATGACCAGATCCACCTGCCTCAAACCCTGTACATTTAAGTACAGAAGCGTAGCATGAGTACATAAATAATATGTACCCAGTGAGTATCCCGTCTAATCTCGAAGAAGTAGAGACGAGAGGTCGACTTGATACTCACTAGGGTCAAATAACATTTTAAGTACGATTTCAGCAATAAAGAAGTATTCGATGCACAACAGTTTATACCAGATATGTAATTCATAACCTCACTAAAATCCTGGCAAGTCAAGTTCTATAGTTACATTTATCAATTCATTTTAGCCTATGGAAGGCAATATCAACATTTAACATTCTTAGGCAAAGCTATATAAGCATGCGCAAATATGCCGAGGCGACGGCCCGAACCAACAGAAATAAACCGTGCACTTGCCGAGGGTCGACGACGCGCCTATAGATGCATCTATTACCCCGCTCGCGAATCATCCATGCGACACAGTCAAATATAAATAAGTTCATAGTCAAGCAACAACAACAATCAATACGCATATGAGGGTGGCTATACAAAGAGATGCCAATTATTTCCCTTTTAAAGTGCTAATGGATTTAGGTCATTTTCCAATCTTTTCTTCTTAGTCACACGGGTTCATATAAATCAAAGATAATCAATTATACTAGAAAATTACGTAAAGCATGCTCATGGGTCCTAAACTACCCGGACTTAGCATAATAGTTGCTATGCACGGACTCTCGTCACCTAGTACGTACGTAGCCCCCGAATACAATGACAACTACTTCAATTATTAAACTTATGGGGACATTTCCCTCTTACAAGGTTAGAAAGGAGACTCATCTCGCTCCAAAGCGCGCTCCCGATATCAAGAACAAGCCCAAGCTCCTAATTCGAAGCCGAACGATCGCAAACTAGTTAAAATAGGTAAGAACTAGTCAATAAAGGCTTAAAAGGCCGAATTCTAACTATTTAAGTAATTTTCCAACCTTTCCCACAAGTTTCCTAAATTCCGACCCCGGGCCCACGCGCCCGGATTTCGATATTTTCGAAGGAAATTGTTCTCTATAACCTAAGGATCAATAATATATGATTTCTAGTCCATTTCATAACAAATTTCATGCTTAAATCTTAGTTTTTGCTAAAACCCTAGGTCTAGCTCTAACCCTTGATTTTTACCAAATTTTAGTGTTTAATCTACCTAATGCTCATGTAATTTAACTTACAATGGAAGGAGATTACTTACCTTGCAATAATATGCTGAAACCCTCTCTTTGGAACCACCAAAATCGCCTAAGTGTAGAGTGAAAAATGATAAAATGAGGTTTGAGTTCGTATTAAATGAAGGGTCTGCTCCCAGTTATTTCCGCTTCTGCGAAGCATTTACCGTTTCTGCGGGGACCGCTTCTGCGGTTTTGGGCCGCTTCTGCGGTCTTGGCCCAAATTGGCCGGATCGCTTCTGCGGTCAAATAGCCGCTTAAGCGGGACCGCTTCTGCGGTCTCAAGATCGCATCTGCGATTTTGCCTGAGCTGCCTCTGACCGCTTCTGCGGATTCCGGACCGCATCTGCGGTACCGCTTCTGCGGTCCTAGAACCGCAGATACGGTTATGACAGAAGCAGTAGACTCAGCACTTTCTAAGTTTTTCTACTTCGCTCGAACCTCGATTATTTGACGCTCGGGGCTCCCGAGCCCTGCCCGAATATACCGACAAGTCTGAAATCACGAGGCGGACCTACTCGAATCCTCGAAACTCCCAAAACAACGCTAAATCTTAGAATCACCCCTTAAAACCAAATGAATCAAACTATTGAATCCTTAAGTTCTAAATTCTCCTCTAACGGGTCAAAACACCCTTAAACTACTCGGATTGTCACCAAATTTTACAGGCAAGTCTTAAACTTTAACGGAACTAGAAAAGTCCTTCGGCACCGGCACTTCGATATTGCACCGGTGAATTTTTCTCTGGTTTATAGTTACGGACCTGTACCAAGCTTCGGAGCCAAAATCCGAGCCCGATACCTATGGAATAAATGATTACTTACTTTCTTTAATTCCTTAAAGCTTCAATTAAACAATTTTAGATAAAAATTCATTACTCGGGCTAGGGACCTCGGAATTCAATTCCGGGCATACGCCCAGGCCCCATATTTTCCCACGGACCCTCAGAAATTGCCAAATCGCAAATCTGGGTCCGTTTTCCCAAAATGTTGACCCAAGTCAAACTTGGTCTTCTTAAGAAATCTTAAAGAAGCAAATGGGCATATTTTTACTCAAAACTCTTCCAATCCCTGAACCAATTTCCCCCGCAAGTCATAAATTAGTTAAAGCAAGTACGGGAGGCTTTATTTAGGGGAACAGGGTTCAAAAAGGCAAAACGACCGGTCGGGTCGTTATACTAGATATTGGGCACAGACTTGGTACAGGATGCTTTGGAGAAGGTTAAGGTGATTTAGGATAGACTCCGTACAGCCAGTCCAGACAAAAGAGTTATGCGGACCAGAAGGTTCATGATGTTTCCTACATGGCCGGAGAGCGGGTCTTGCTTCGGGTTTCGCCTATGAAGGGCATTATGAGATTTGGGAAGAAAGGGAAATTGAATCCGAGGTTTATTAGTCCTTTTGAGATATTGCGCCGTGTTGGGGAGGTTGCTTATGAGCTTGCCTTACCTCCCATCTTGGCAGGAGTTCATCCGGTATTTCATGTTTCGATGCTCCGGATGTATCACGGTGATCCGTTGCACGTGTTGGATTTCAGTTCAGTCCAGTTGGACAAGGATCTATCTTATCTTGAGGAACCGGTGGTGATATTGGATAGATAGGTTCGAAAGTTGAGGTCAAAGAACATTGCATCAGTGAAGGTTCAGTGGCGGGGTCAGCCGGTCGAGGAGGCGACTTGGGAGACCGAGCAGAATATGCACAGCCGTTACCCTCATCTTTTCACTACTTCAGGTATGTCTCTATGCTCGTTCAAGGACGAACGAATGTTTTAAGAGGGGGAGGATGTAACGACCCTTGCCAGTCATTTTTAAGAATTAATGCCCCGATCCCCTATTAACTGCATTTTCTGTGTTTGTTCTGCTATTGTAAGTTGTCGGGAAGGTTCGTTTTGGATCTCGGAGTGTTTTGGGACACTTAGTCCCTAAATGAGAGTTTAAGCTTTAGAATTTGGACCGTAGTCGGAGCAGTGTGAAGACGGCCTCAGAATGGAATTTTGTTGGTTCCGTTAGCTCCGTTGGGTGATTTTGGGCTTAGGGGCGTGTTCGGATTGTGTTTTGGAGGTCCGTAGCTTATTTAGGCTTGAAATGCCGAAAGTTGAATTTTTGAAGTTTCCGGTTCGATAGTGAGATTTTGATATCGGGGTCGGAATGGAATTCTGAAAGTTAGAGTAGGTCCGTCATGTTATTTGGGACGTGTGTGCAAAATTTCAAGTCATTCAGACGAGGTTTGATAGACTTTTTGATCGAAAGCGGAATTCGGAAGTTTTGGGAATCCTTAGGCTTGGATTGGAGAGTGATTTGTGGTTTTAGCCTTGTTTTATGTGATTCGAGGGTGGGAATAAGTTCGTATGATGTTTTAGGATTAGTTGGCATAATTGGTTGAGGTCCCGGGGGCCTCGGGTGAGTTACGGGTGCTTAACGGAAGTTGAATTGGACTTAGGAAAATTCGAAGTTGGCTGAACCTGTCATAATCGCACCTGCGTGTATGGGACCGCTGGTGCAGCACCGTAGAAGCGGTATAAGGACCTCAGGTGCGGTCTAAGGCGATTTTGAGATTGGCCGCAAGTGCGGCCCACCTATCGCAGAAGCGGCACCGCATCTGCGGAAAAGAGGTCGCCGGTGCGGAAGGGTGGCTTTTAATGAAAAGTCGCAGGTGCGGGTTATTTCCGCAGAAGTGGGACTGCAGGTGCGGTCCCATGGTCGCAGAAGCAGTTTCGCTGGTCAGAAAAAGGGAAATTTCGAGGTTTTGAAATCAAAACTTGGAAAAACATTTGGAGCTCGGTTGAGGGCGATTTTGAGAGGATTTTGAAGAGGAAATCAGTGGGTAACGATTCCTAGTCCCTTTCTAGTTGTATTCCTATAATCTAATCTTAGTTTTATCATTTAAATTCGGATTTGGGATGAAAATTGGGGAAAAGTTGAGAAAAGTTCTTAGGCCTAATTTTGGGGTTTAGATCGAGGTTTTGGTATCACATTTGAGGGTTGGTATGGTTAGACTCGTGAGTGAATGAGTGTTCATAATTTATGATTTTTTCCCGATTTCGAGACGTGGGCCCGGAGAGGATTTTTGGGCATGTTCCTATTTCTTGTCTTAGCTTCGTTTCCTTGAGCTAAATTAGTTGTTTGTAGTTGTATTTACGCATTGGTATTAATTTGATTAGATTTAGGCCACCCGGAGTTGGATACTCGTGGCAAGAACGTGATATCGAGTTGATTGAGCTGGTTCGAGATAAGTGGCTTGCCTAACCTTGTGTGGGAGAACTCCTCTTAGGATTTGGTATTGTTGATATATGAAATGCCTTGTACGTGAGGTGACGAGTGCGTACATGTGCTAATTGTTGAAAATCATGTTTCCATTAAGTAACTATAACTGTGTTTTCTTCCCTGTTTATACTACTTGCAATTTAAACCTACTGTTAGCTTAGGGGAGCATGTCTAATTGACTTAATTGCTTTACTTGCTCAAACTACTTTATTTGAATTCTGTGCAGCATGCAAGATTAGGAATACCTGTTTTACCTTGGTATGAAATTTGGATTTAATTGAATATTCTTCGTGTTGCTGCTGTGTGTTTACTTTGGGACTACGTGACGATATCCCGGGAGATCCCCTGCATGTTTACTTTGGGACTACGGATTTGTATTCCGGTAGATCCCCCTGCACATTTATTTTAGAACTACGGGACTGCACCCGGTAGATTTCGCCAGTACTGGGTATTTACATTTGGGACTACGGATCAGGATTCCGGTAGATCCCCACGCACTATTAGTTGGACTACGGGATGACACCCGGGAGATCCACTGGATATTTACATTTGGGGACTACAGGACGGTATCCTGGGAGATCCCCGATTGCTATCTCTGTGTGGAGTTATACTCTTTCTGTGATTTTTCTCTCTGTTATAGTTGTTGTTATTCTTATTATCCTGTGTTACTTCTTACTGTTTCATTTCCTTATATATATGTATATGAACGGCAGGGCTCTGACCTTCCTCGCCACTACTCGACCGAGGTTAGGCTTGGCACTTACTGGGTACCGCTGTGGTGTACTCATGCCCTTTCCTGCACATGTTTTTCGTGTGCAGATCCAGGTTCTTCGACTCAGCCCTACTATCCTTGAGGCGAGGCGATTCTTTAGAGACTTCGAGGTATATCTTCCGCGTCCGCATACCGAGGAGTCCCTCTTCGTTCTCTCTTATAGTTATAGCCCTTCTGTATTTATTTTGATTTAGACATTTTGTAGTTAGAGCACTATGTAGTATCCATAGCTTATGATTTCGTGAAATACTGGATTTTAGGAGGTCTTTTCAGTTGAGACTGTGTGTTTGTATATGCCGAGCGGCATCTTAAACGTTTTTATTATGTTTATCTGCAGTTTCTACTAGTTTTTATCTGTTGTTTCCATTTTCCGCAAATTGTTAGGCTTACATAGTCGTAGAGACTAGGTGCCGTCACGATAGTCCACGGAGGGTGAATTGGGGTTGTAACATAGCGACAGTCTATTGTACATAAATTGTATAGTGATAGTCTATTTTAGTATTTTTTTTGTATAGTAACAGTCTATTTAGTATATACATTGCATAAAATTTGTATATAAAGTGTATCATGCATCTTTCAATGTATGCATAATATATCATTAATGTATCCCGAGCGCTTTTGTGTATCCAAAGTGCATAGACTATTCTACAATGTATAAATTTTGTATATATAAAGTGTATCGTGCATTTTACTACGTAGTAATGTAGTAAAATATATATATTAAAGATTTTCTAGAATTTAATATTGTGTTAAAAATTAAAATGATTATAGATATTGAGTATTTATACTAAATTTTTATTTCACTCTCGATGAGATAATTTGTAATCAAAAAAAAAAAAAATTATGACTTATTCATGACCACAAATTTCAAGATCTTATTTTCTCTTTCCAAGCTTCAAAATTGGGGAAAAAAGAAGCTATATAAATTAGTTGAAGATTGCTTTGCATGAAAACGAATTCATCGACTCATGATGAGCACCAGTATTAGTATTGTGCCATTAACTTCAGTCAGAGAGGTTAAATAACTTTAAATTTTCAGGAAACTAAAAGTAAAGTGGCAAAAATTAGATTTTATATTTATGATATCATAAATTCAGAACTATAGTTTTACTTTTCGTCATGTGGTTCATGAGAAAGTTTTTTCTCATAAAATAATTTCTCCATAATCTGTATTTTCTTTCTTTCACACAAACGCACGCAATAAAATAACGCTCTTTTCTTTACTTTATATTACTGCAATTTTCTCGGGTGCTGACTTCCAACAGATTTCATAACATCAAACGAAGTCTTAGTTGTACGAAAGAAAAAAATGCTAACTTATTGACCTATTCAAACTGCTATCTTATTGAAAAATAAAGAAAAACTAACATCCCAGCTTATTTTTATTTTGAAATCGAGCAAGTAATTAACCTTTTTCTCAAATATTCCTATTTGTTGGACCTTTGGCACAACAATTTCAGGCGTTCACATCAAATATCATAATAGCTTCTAAGTTGAACTTGATCGCTGACGGTGGAAATAGGAACATGTAAGTTTGGGCTAGCCGGTATAATTAGTTTGGGGTTATGAGTTGTCTGGCTGATATTTATGGCTACTGGATGCTATTTGCTTTTTTCGACCGGCTAAAAGTGATCTTCTCTCATTTAACTAAGAGCAAATTAGGACCCAGAAAAACCAGTAAAATATGTTCTTGAATTTCATGCTAAAATAGGATATATTGTAAATAGAATTATATTTAAGGTAAATGTCTATATTTTAGAGTGATTTTAGCGTTTGTTACTTGGCGGCTAAGTTATTTTTTCCCTATAAATATAGGAGTTTTATTTCATTGTAAATCATCCTGTTTACCGTGAAAATGGTAACAACAATTAGATTTGTAAATGGGATTCTAAATATACGTGATCTATTCCCGAGCAAGTTTGTATGGGTGGTTAGTGATAAAATGGGAAGTAAGACGGTAAAGACCGAGTTAGCCAAAGCAGTAATCGAACCAGTAAGGGGACGTTTCCCGGGCGCAAAGCAGGCCAGTGGGTACCTCGGAGCTGAGCCTCGAACCTATCCCGGGCTTATCGGGGATAGTCGGGAAGGGGATAACAAGCAAAGATATAGATAACTAAGGCTTTATTCTACTAATCTTGAGCCAAATAATGAAGAACAAACGAAGAAAACAATAAAGTGCTAAGGCGACCTCGAGGTCGATGAAGCAGGTATCTTAGAAGAAAGAGATAGAGAGAGAGAGATATTATTGCATTGTGGAGAAGTGGAGAAACATCAGTCGTTTACAAGGTAGGGTGAGTCCCCCTTATATAGGCGAGGGGACTCGAATAGTACAGGGTGCATTAAATGTAAAGATACAGGGATGGGACATATAGACAAGACACTAGAACCTATTGGCTCGGGCTATCCCCTCGGGAGCTTATCATCTGCGTGACTTCTGCTAGGTTGCGGACAGATCCTCTGATCTTCGAGCCACTACAGAGCCGCGGGTTATGCTCGAGATAAGGAGCTCGACCGCGACCTTATGGCCTCGATGTGCCGTTAGGGTACTTCGAACGTACCTCGATGGAGGGAAATAGACTCCTCCGATTTTGCCGCACACATATAGTCTCCGCATTTCCTATATCGAAGTGATAGGAAACGATGCCAAATCGTAGCCTCGAGGCCATTATTACCATGACGTCATCCATATAAGAGCATTAAATGCCATAGTCCCGGGAACCGTGCGGGGCCGCCGTCGTATGCGGCAATCGAGGAGTTCACAAACTGCTGTAGGTTCGTCCCTTCTGCTTCCCCAATCGACTCCTATAAAATGCCTCGATCGCCAGATGCTCCTCATCTTCGCCCTTTTTTCAGGCTCGCGAATCGGAATCTCAACTTAGTTGGCATATTTTCATCTTTCTCTCTTTTTTCGGAAAGGTTGCATCATTATCCATGGCTAGGACTTCCAGGATGGTACCCCGTCGGAATGACACTGCATCATCGTCCCAGTCGGCTAGGGGGGGAAATTAGCCGGTCCCCTTTTTAGAGCAGTGGACCCCTTTTGAGTTTGATACGTCGAAGGATTTTGACACCGAGACTCCTGCGTCTACGCCGGGCCAATGCGAGCATGTATCTCGATACATTAGCGTCGTGACCAATGTCAAAAATTTGAGGAGTGACTGTCGATGGAGTGAAGCAGTGACATTGGAAATTCCTGCCTCCGGCGATGATATTACCAGTGTCAAGGAGGGCTTTCTTTATGTGTATACCTACCCGTTCACCCTGGGTCCCGAAGAATCCGTAGGATCTCCTCCATTGGAAATCGATCCAGTGATCCTCGACTTCTGCATTCAGTATCAAGTGACCCTTGGCCAGATCTCCCCATCTTTTTGGAGGACTGTGCTGATGCTCAGGCACTTTACTGAGGAGATCGCAGGTGAAGTCTTCACCCTCAACCACCTGATCAGATTATACCATCCTCGGCTGTTCTGAGGCTTAATCAAGCTTCAGCAACGGTCAAAGAAATCTTTCTTTACAAGCGTCGATGAAGGGAAGGACCGGGGGTGGATGAGCAGGTTTACGGACCTCGGACATCATCCCGGTCCAATGGATGCCCTTTTTTGAACGGTGGAACCATCGGCATATGTATATTTTCCCTCTAATTGTTTCTCAATTTTTCTTTCGAGCACCGTGATAACCTCTTGGCGACTTTCTCTAGCTTCTCCTTGGTATCCCGAGGAGATCTCAGACTTGGCAAGGTGGATCGAGCGCTTGGACAGGAGGTTCCCATATCATCTCCGATCCTGGGCCATCATGGCCGATAAGCGCTGGGTGGCCAAGAACCATGGTGAGGTTTCCTTTCTACATGTGTCTCGTATTTTGTATTCCCCTTGGGCTCTAATCAATGGCGTTGTGCATTCATCGTGTTGGTGCAGGCCTTGGAGAAAATATGCTGATGAGGCCACCCCCTGGTGGTGAAAAGCAGGCCTTGGGGCTTGGCACGAGCAAGAAAAGGAAAATAAGAGTGGTCGTTGCCCGACCTGACGAGACTGTTGTCCTGAGCTCTGATCCGGATCATGGTGTAGGCGGGAAAGATGATGATGATGGCAGTCCGCTGAAGAGGAGGTCGAGGCCCAGCGAAAGGGGTTCGCAGGTGCCCCGGTCGGAGGCCGCTGAGTCCGGGACGGCAAGGGCCGGCAAGGCTAAGAGCCGGAGGTCGTTGATGAGGACGCCGATGTGGTTTCGAATCGCTCGGCCAGATTCGATGTAGCTTCTGCGAGCAGGGCTACGAGTTCAGATGGGATGGAGTTCAGAGCCTTCCAAGGGCATGGGCCGCTATTCGACGGAGTTGATGACCCGAACAACTTCATTCGAAACTATCCAGTCTCATCGGGAGAGTTGAGAGATGTCAGGAGGATGGTTGGTGCCACGGTCGGCACTTCCTTCGGAGGGGAAGGCTTTATTGCCAACATTCTTGATGGAGTACCTAACGGAGTTGACATTGACGTATCTGACGCCATCGATGCAGAGGAGAAATCCCTGGGGCAGGTGATAATTTTTCTTTGAGTGTTTCTTTTTTCCCTCGGGCTTATTCATCGTTTTTCTTAATTTCCTTATTATGCCGTAGTGCAAAGAGATATACGAACGCGTCATCTCTCGGCTCCATGGGGAACTTGCACGCCACGAGAAGGAGCGTGATGCCATTGCTTCGAAACTGCAAGACTCGGAGTCTCGAGGCGTCCGGGGAGATAAAGAGTTGAAGGAGCTTCGAGCCTCTTTAGAGGCGGCACTTCGGGAGAAGACTACTCTTGCTGCACAGGTATTCTTCTTTCTCTTATATATCTGCTCCTCCGCTCGGTATCTATATATGCGTTTTGTGTTCACATATTCGTCGTATTGCTTCTTAACGAAGGTTGATCAGGGAAGCTCGAGGATCGCCGAGTTGGAAACGGAGGTCTCCGGCCTGAGGGAGCGGAATGAGAATACGACCGGGGAGTTGGCGACATCACGGAGCCTTCTTTCAGACGCCCGCAAGGATATTGCTGCTTTGGCCGTGGCTAAGCTCGATATCGAACGAGATGCTGCTACTTACAAGGCGGATGCGGCTACAGCGCATGCGATGGCTCGCGACATATCCCTGGCGGCTGAGCAGAAACTGGTCTGTGCCGTTGATCGTGCCAAGGAAAAAGGGAGGAGAGAGGTCCTGGAAGAACTCAAGGCCCGGGGCGTCGAGTTATCTGCTGACCTGAACGAGGCCCGTGTGACAGAGGAGGCATTGGAGCGTTTAGTTGTTCCCGACGAGGGCGAAGAGTATAGCGGCGAGGAGTAGTCTCTAAGCCTTCCTTCTCTTTCTTGTATGCCCCTTCTTCTTTCTTTTTGGTTTCATATGTTCCCCCCTCCGGGAAACGAATACTGCAAAGATGTACGACTGATTTGTTAATATATGAAAGGAGCCTTTATTCCGATAGTTCTTCTTGCTTCAGGGCACCGAGTATCGGGACTTCGGAGCCTTTTTGTATTTTGTAGCCGAGGTTGAGCTGATAGCTTCTGCGGACCGACGTTGGGGATTCCCCGAGGTCTTCCCCCTACTTTCACGAATTACGTAGGAGCCTGGAGTAATTCCGCCATTGCGTGCCGCCATCGGTGCGCGAGACTTCGCTACCCCGCTGCGCGGCGTACAGATCCGCGTCCACTCGAACCGATCTAGATGCGTTATCAGGGTCCTGCGGTGTCGCGCCAGTCGTTAGAATGGCCATACTGTCCTCTTTGCGATTTTTGGGGTTATCGTCCTCGATTTCCCTTATCGAGCTGATCATTAACTTGAAATCGGAAGATCTTGGGCAAGAAAAAGTGTGAAAGATACCGTGCGTTTAAGTGACGAAACTAACAAGAGAATAATCACTATTATTTTTAGCCCCACGGTGGGCGCCAAACTATTTACCGTGAAAATGGTAACAATAATTAGATTTGTAAATGGGATTCTAAAAATACGTGATATATTCCCGAGCAAGTTTGTAAGGGTGGTTAGTGCTAAAATGGGAAGTAAGACGGTAAAGGCCGAGTTAGCCAAAGCAGTAATCGAACCAGTAAGGGGACGTTTCCCGGGCACAAAGCAGACCAGTGGGTACCTCGGATCTAAGCCTCGAACCTATCTCGGGCTTATCGGGGATAGTCGGGAAGGGGATAACAAGCAAAGATATAGATAAGTAAAGCTTTATACTACTAATATTGAGCCAAATAATGAAGAACAAACGAAGAAAACAACAAAGTGCTAGGGCGACCTCGAGGTCGATGAAGACAGATATCTTAGAAGAAAGAGAGAGAGAGAGATAGAGAGAGAGAGAGATATTATTGCATTGTGGAGAAGTGGAGCAACATCAATCGTTTACAAGGTAGGGTGAGTCCCCCTTATATAGGCGAGGGGACTCGATATAGTACAGGGTGCATTAAATGTAAAGATACAGGGATGGGACGTCTGGACAAGACACTAGAACCTGTTGGCTCGGGCTATCCCCTCGGGAGCTTATCATCTGCGTGACTTCTGCTAGGTTGCGGACAGATCCTCTGATTTTCGAGCCACTACAGAGCCGCGGGTTATGCTCGAGAGAAGGAGCTCGACCGCGACCTTATGGCCTCGACGTGCCGTTAGGGTACTCCGAACGTACCTCGATGGCGTAGAAATAGACTCCTCTGATTTTACTGCACACACATCCCAAATCAATAACAATTCTTTCGCTCTACTTTTCTCAGCAATACTATTTTCTTCCTATATTTTTTTATAACACATTATCAGCATGAGACTCCAACCAACTGATTAGAGGCTCTGGGATATGTGCATAGTGCTCAACTTATACATAATATCGAGCATAATGATTGTCAATTGTTCCATGAACTTTCTCAGGAATAAATTCTGAATTTAAGTAAGTATTTTATCTTATTTTTCTCTTTTAAATTCTTGAAATTCTATAATTTGATTTTAAATACAAGTAAAGACAATAAATTTTGTTTATAACTCTAATAGAGTTTGTAAGAAATTATAACCACCTGAAGTGATAAAATTTCTATGTCTTGCCATGATCAAATTCAAGTATGATTCTGAGCATAAGAAGTGGAAACCCGTCCAATTGAATTTGCTTCATTCTCGTTCCCTTAAGAGAATGTGATAGCAGTATGTAATAAGTCTGAAAGAAGACAAAATTATTACCGTGAAGGTAGCAATTGATGTGGACGTGACAATAGACGAAATTATAATCGTCATCATTATGGTAATGAGAATAACAAGGATTCTCAAAATAATCCTTCACCTTGTGAAAATAATATTTGTCATTAATTTGACATGAGATTTTGTAAAGCACATATTGATGATTATGGTACATTCATGATGTGAATGTGATAACATCTGATTTATGAATACATATTCATTCTTGGAAGAATATGAACGTGTTAGTGTACCACACTCCTCTAGAAGGAGGTTTGAGATGATATAAGAAAATAATGTCATTTTTATGGCATGAATGGTCATTGGTCACGTACCTATCGTACGCCAAAATATTTTAGCAATGTGATTATTAAAGGACAACAGTAATGCAACAAATAGATCTTGCATATAATTTTGATCATGACCATAATGGTATAACTTTCTTTTTAAAAGAGATATTCACCATATAGATGTTGATGAATATATGGTAGTACAAAATTAATTGAGAGCTCTGGAAGAGCCAATTATTATGAGGAATAAAATTGTTTATCAATAAAGCATTGTGTTGTAGTAAGTCTCAAAGAAACTTATTAAGTTTCTAAAGTATTCGCGAAAGCGGTTGGTTATATTGAGACTATAAATGATGAGAAGATTTAATATCTTTATATTACTACAACTAGAGCGGGGTAATATGTATGTGAAAAGTTATCCACTTTATTCTCCAATTTGTACTACACAAATAAAAGAATGCCACAATAAAGTAGAAGTTTATTAATATAAAAGTCATACCATATAAACTTGGAGTTTATTGATAATTGCACACGTCATGGTGTAAAGTTGAAGCTTATCAATATTGATAATTTATCCAATTGACAAAATTGGTTTAGCCATGTTAATTTAAGTATGATATGCAAAAATAAAAGAGAATTCACATGTGTAAATATTAAAGAACTAGAAAGTTCTTTATGAATTCTCTTACGTTGCTTGTTCTCATTAATTAGACCAACTAAAATTGGGATTGAATCACATGAATGCTGGAAATATCAAAGGTGAATATGTGCTCATTCACCTTCAATGTATACCACAAAAGATGTATAATCACAACCTGGTGTTTGCGAGTTGACTTGCTCGATAATTTAATTTAGAGTATAATTTTCAGATTCTCTATTCAAGACAATTCATCTTGATAAGTTGGTTTACATCACAGTTGGTTTAGCAAAATAATTTATTGAGTGACTCCACTTAATCGTTAAATTATTGCTTATAAGAACAAAGTTATATATATCAATTTGATATACGTTATATACGGACGTATATTACATTCTCTCCTCACAAGTGGTTCAGGGTGAAGAATCAGATAATTTTTTCTTATTATTATTATTGATGTGCGGTGTATATTTGATTAACATCATAACGCACAAAGATGTGTTTCCAAAGTTGAGGGAGCAAGTTAGTTTTTCTAACATGAGGGGGAGACAAGATAAACAATTGAGAAAAAATTACGTGAAATGAATTATCATTTGTACCTCTAGATCCTCGAAGATAATATGAACTTGAAGTTCATATAAAGATAATTCATCCGCACTCTATTGCAAAGCATGGCATATGCATTTTGATGATAAGCTATATTGCGTATTTTAGTTGCTTATTACACTCTAATTTACTGCACTTTAATTGAATTTGAGCTTTAATCACTAGTGTTTTGCACTAATTGTGTATTTTATGCCTTGTAGGACTGATTTCGAGCTATGTAGATATTATGGAATGAATTCAAGTGATGTGGAGCTTTGAAGTCTGAGTAAAAGCCCAAGGAATTAAGCCGGGACCGTGTCCGGGGATCAGCGGATGATAGTTAAGAACGAAACAAAGAATCGAGCGGGTATACGATGCATTGTCTAGTAAAATGCATATATCTTCTCGCTCAGAACCCCGTTTTAACTCCACAATATATCGTTGGAAATCTATTTGAAAGGGATACAACTTTCATGTTTTGCATTTTTGGGAATTCCCACTACCGTGCTGCACAGTGCGCCGCATCTGTGCAATTTTCCAACAGTCTGTCAGAATACACCTCTCTGAACTTCCCCACTACCGCGCCGCAGGCTGCGGCGCGCCTGTGCAAATTTTACAGAGCCATATCTTATTTCCCGTGGGAGAAGGCATTTTCGTTTGGGCCCGACCCTACTTGGTATAAATACATGTAAAAATGCTAATTTAAGGAGGTGGACATAGTTTTGACATAATTTAGACCTAAGGAGACTGGGGATTCGACCTAAGGGGGCAAGAACACACTAGGAGCAAGGCGAAAAATTCTTCTACGAGTTTTTCACTTCCTTCTGCCTATTTTCATTATTGGTTATGAAATATAGTATTATAGTTATACATACTATTATGAATAGCTAATTTGTTATCTAGGGTTTTGATGGAACCTATTGGAGGATGATTTTCCTGTTACGTTAATATAGATTTGCTGTAATATTTTCTCTATACATTATTATTGATGTTGATTGAAGGACCCTCAATCGACTGTGCCTATTTAGTATGTATTCCTCAGGAGATAGTGTATATTTAGGTAGTTGTTGAACAACATCACTCCTAAGTATATGAGGGATCAATACGAAGGTTTTAAAGGTGGGATTATGGATAGAGAAACCTTGGGTGCGATCCGAGTGAGCCGTTTTCAAGGTCAGCTAGCGTAATTCGGGAGAATATGTCTAGTAAATTGTGGTAATTACTCGGGAGAGAGTTACGACAGTTAGAGCGCACATGATCGGTAGAGAATACTTTGGCTAATTTATAAAAAACGTAGCGGGAAGGATTCCGACAATAGGGAAAATCATAACTCTAGACCTCCTTAATCTTGTCTCTAACCCTTAGTATCGTTAGTTGTTAATTTACTATTTTAATTTGTTAGTTAATTAGTTAATCACAAGAATCTTAATATCTATAAGTTAGGAATTTTTCAAGCTTGTCTTCTTGGTGATATTGAACAAATGTAGCTATGCCTTAGTTCTTTGTGGGTTTCGACTCTGGGCTTGTGAACCGAATTATATTTGCAACGACCGCTTAGTTCTTTTTATAAGGCATAGTTGGGCGTAATCAAATTTTGGCGCCGTTTCCGTGGAACTAGCGGTGTAGCTGTAGGTATACATATTGCTAGGTTTCAAGTTTGAACTTTTATTTTATTTTTGAATTTGATTTTTTTTTACTTGTTGATTTGAGAACATGGCATCTTGGAATTATGGGAGTTTTAATTTTGGTAACTCTACTTTTAATGCTCCTCATGCATATTGTGAAGGAAACCATCCATTGCAAAATTGTCAATATTTTCCTGAGAGCGAGTTATATGCACCAACTCAATCTTATGTGTGGAATGTGTGCGATATTTGTGGTGGTCAAGATGGTCACTTTCATGGTTATGTTTATATTTCTTATCTTACCCCAACCCATTACTTTGATGGTTCTTCTTTTTCTTGTGAAGTTAATAGGAACAAAGAACCCAGGGATGATGACCAGAATGAGATCAAAGATATGTTAAAGCATTGCATGGAACTATATGATAAGAAACCACGGCAGATACAAAAGCAAGAGACAACTATTCACAACTTGGAGGCTCAAGCGAATAAATTAATTAAACCTTGTAAAGCGCAACAAATTAAAATTGTAGATAGTAGACAATATGAGCATGAATTGGCTGCAGAAATTGCCATTATACTGGAGGATTTAAAAAAAATACGGGCATGAGCTAGAGGAGAAGGCCAGAGTAGAACACCAACAATTAATCGAAATAGATTTTGAGGATGATCATGTCGTAGAAGAGATACTAGAGTCAACCAAGGATATTGAGAATACATATTTAGTTGACTCTAGTGTCATTAGTGTTGGGGATGTTGACAATCCCATGTTTATGTAGTTGAATGCATTAGTCCACACTCCAAGCATTTTTCCACATTGTGTTTGGATGATGATATAGAAATAGAGTCGTACGAGCCACTTGAGGAGTCAAGGAGTAAGGAACAAGATGCCTGCATTCTGAAATTCTTTGTGCCAGAAAGTCGGGAATACACATCTCATTCAAAGTCCAAGAAGTGCAGAATACTACATTGTTTTATTGGGCCAGTCAGATTTGTTCTACCACCCAAGGAGCATGATCACAGAGCAGAAACAAAACTTGGGGTCCAATTTATAAGTTCAAAGTGGAGGCAGAAAGTGATTCGCGTCGTTCCGCGACGTTAAATCAAGCGCTTGTTGGGAGGCAACCCGGCTTTACTGCTTTCTTTTATTTTTTAACTTTTTTAATTGTATTATGTTTGTAGTGTCGATTTTTGATTTTCTAGGAGCATGGAAAGCAAAGCTATTGGAAGGATGCAACAGCAAACCAGATGGTTGGAACTAAGTGTGAGGTACCCGCACGAAGGACCAGACATGAGAGAAGTCTGAGTACCCCATGAGCTGCTAGTGCTTCGGCCTTTGGCCTACCAGGGAGTTTCATTTACCCTCTTATTAGTATGATGTGCATTGGGGACAATGCAAAATTTTAAGTGTGGGGTGAGGAGATTGTCTAGGTGACTTTCTATGCTATTTTAGTTGTGTTAGTTTAATTGAATAATGCTTTTGTTTTAAAAAAAAAGATTGAACTTTTCCCAACGATGGATATCCTAGACAATTTTCTTGAGGGATTTAAGTCTAAAGAAAAAAGGACAAAAAGATTTTTTTGTAGGTAGTGTAGTAATTCCCCCTTGATTTTTCTTTGTGCCGCGGTTCTTTTCTAAGGGTTTTGTTTGAACCGGGTGTAGTTAGTTTTAATTTTTTTAGAAATAGGAGCCATTGTGTTGTGTTTTGAATTGAAGCAATATCTCTTGACTTTGTTATGCCTTGAGAATAGTGAGTACTTTGGCTGTGACGCTTAGGCTCAATTTTTAACTCTTGTATAAGTACATTAAATTGCATGATTTTAACTTTGCTTAACTACTTTGACTAGAGTGTCTTGATGAGTCTAATCTTGAGTGAGTCATGTTCCATATGTGTGTGAGGTTTTTGTGTTATTCTGTGCAATGCATTTGATGTCTAGAACTTGCCCCGTGTGTTTGCAACGCGAAATAGTAGTTTTATTCAGTCTTGAAAGTGATATAGGCATTTTTTTGTTGAGCCAAATATGTATATTTTACCCGCCTAATTGTTATGTATCGTAGTTAACCCTTTTGAGCCTGTAATCTTGTTTCTTTGGCAGCAACATTACAAGCCTTACCCCTTTGTTTGAATTAACCATCTATTTGAACCTGTTCACCTCTCATGAGCACTTGAATTGTTATGAACTTTATAAAAGTTAAAGTGTGGGGTGGTTTGTTCAATTTTTGAGTGGAACTAATAAAATAAAGAGAAAGGTGCACTGATATGGAAGAGCAAGAGCTACTTGAATTGAAAAAGAAAAGAAAGAAAAAAATGATTGTATTGTGTGAAAATATTCATTGACAAGTGGTAACTCTTGATGTAATTGTGCTTAAATAATTTGGGAGTTGATGTATATTGATGAAGGTGGAGTCATGTTTGACATAAGTGTGGGGTTTTAAATATTAAAATATATGTATTAAAGTGCTTAGGGAGGCGTAGTCACTCTTATATCTAAATGTATCCTACCCGTCCTGCAGCCTACATTACAACCAAATAAAGTCCTAATTAATCCTAGACTGAATGAGCTCGATTAGTAGAGTAGTACACGACGGGCAAGCCTATGGTGCATCTTTTATGGCATATGAATGTTATTTCTAAGAGTGAGTGAATTCTTTCTATCTTGAGTTCCTAATTGTTCTTAAATTTTATTGTGTGGAACTACTCTCTTTTGTTGTGTGAGGACACTTGATTCATGAAGGAAAGGCAATATCGTGGACTTCTATGTTAGAGTAAGTGAGTAAGTTGTTGAATAATGCATGGTACTTGTGAGTCAATTCTTAAGGTGAAGATGTTACACTATTGTGCTTAGTCTATTTTAAATATTCTTGGTGTAATGAGTTAGGAGAGTTGTTTAAAAAGGTCGTGTCTTTATAAAATGTAGATTGATTGCTCGAGGACAAGCAATGCTTTAAGTGTGGGGTGCTGATGATAGGCTATAATTGCGTATTTTAGTCACTTATTACACTCTAATTTACTGCACTTTAATTGAATTTGAGCTTTAATCGCTAGTATTTTATACTAATTGTGTATTATATGCCTTATATGAGTGATTTCGAGCTATGTAGATATTATGGAATGAATTCAAGTGATGTGGAGCTTTGAAGTCTGAGTAAAAACCCAAGAAATTAATCCGGGATCGTGTTCGGGATCAGCGGATGATATTTAAGAACGAAACGAAGAATCGAGCGGGCATACAACGCATTGTCTAGTAAAATGCACATAACTTCTCGCTCAGAACTTCGTTTCGGCTCCACAATATATCATTGGAAAGCTATTTGAAAGGGCTACAACTTTCTTGTTTTGCATTTTACGAATTCCCACTAACGCGCCACACAGTGAGCCGCAGCGTGCGCCGCATCTGTGCAATTTTCCAATAGTCTGTCAAAAAACAACTCTCTGACTGTGCAAATTTTACAGAGCTAGAGTCTTATTTCGCGCGGGAGAAGGTATTTTTGTCTGGGCCCGACCCTACTTGGTATAAATACATGTAAAAATGCTATTTTAAGAAGTTGAACATACTTTTGACATAATTTAGACCTAAGGAGACCGGGGATTCGACCTAAGGAGGCAAGAACACACTAGGAGCAAGGCGGAGAATTCTTCTACGAGTTTTTCACTTCCTTCTGCCTATTTTCATTATTGGTTATGAACTCTAGTATTGTAGTTATGCATACTATTATGAATAGCTAATTTGTTATTTAGGGTTTTGATGGAACTTATTGGAGGATGATTTTCCTGTTACGTTAATATAGATTTGTTGTAGTATTTTCTCTATTTTTTCAACTACGTTATTATTGATGTTGATTGAAGGGCCCTCAATCGACTGTTTCTATTTAGTATGTATTACTCGAGAGAGAGTGCATATTTAGGTAGTTGTTGAACAACATCACTCCTAACGTATATGAGTGATCAATACAAAGGGTTTAAAGGTGGGATTAGGGATAACGAAATCTTAGGTGTGATCCGAGTGAGTCGTACTTAATGTCAGCTAGCGTAATTCGGGAGAATATATCTAGTAAATTGTGGTAGTTACTTGGGAGAGAGTTACGACAGTTAGAGCGCTCATGATTGGTAGAGAATACTTAGGCTAATTTATAGAAAATGTAGCGGGAGGGATTCCGACAATAGGGGAAGTCATAACTCTAACCTCCTTAATCTTGTCTATAACCCTTAGTATCTTTAGTTTTTAATTTACTATCTTAATTTGTTAGTTAATTAGTTAAACACAATAATCTTAATATCTATAAGTTAGGAATTGTTCAAGCTTGTCTTCTTGGTGATATTTAACAACTGTAGATATGCCTTATTTCTCTATGGGATTCGACTCTGGACTTGTAAATCGGATTATATTTGTAACGACCACTTAGTCCTTTTTATAAGGCATAGTTGGGCATGATCACATGTGCTGACCCAACGAAAGTAGACTATATTCTCATTGCAAATGCTCCTATTAGAATAAGTTCTAGAAGGACAAAGTCTATGGTATACTTAAAACGTATAGACAAATCGGTTTCAAATAAAATTCTTGACAAAAAAAATGATCAAATGATCATAATAAGGAGGCAAATGATCTACAAGATCACATGACATAACACTTCATAAAACCTCAAGAGAAGTTAAAGTACCCGAAATGAATGAAGAAATCTCTATGTTATGTCTTTATGAAAAATGTTGGAACCGATATAAAATGTTCGTCGACAATATCTATGACATCGCTAAGTATAGAAGAGGATCTTAAATCTGTCGAATATAGACATAAAAATATTGGCTAAATGGAAGAGACATAATTCGAATAGAATTGGTATCATATGAAAGACATGTTGTTTTGGACATGCGATTCCAACACTTAAAAGTATAAAGTCAGCGCTGTGTGCAATCATTTTATCTATCTTATATGTCTAGCATGACATCAAAACTTGATATGCATCTTAAGTCTATTTATATGCCTTATATGACTTAATTTATATGACAATTACTGAAGGATTTATATTGCTTAAGGCATATAGAATTCTTGGTCATGAAGTACTACATCCTAAGTGCAATTTGTGCACATTTATATCTTACTATAACTATAAGCATGATAAAACGATAGTAAGAGTCTTTACCCCTGTGTGAAGATATTGAAATGACAATTCCAACAAGATCATATGAAGACGATACACCTCTATCAAGAATGATGATTTCAAGGCGCAACATATTCATTCAAGTTAATATAGCTGGTTTGTTTATCAAATCTCTACCAATGCATTTTTGAAGATGTTGCACAAGATTGAAATGCGAGCGAAGATATGAATTGATTGTGTCATCAAGGAGAGTTAATACGCGTTGTACTCTTTTTTCTTTACAAGATTTTTTCTCACCGGGCTTTCCTTGTAAGGTTTTTAACGAGGCAACCAGAAGGCTTATTATTAAACATACTCTTTTTCCTTCTCTAGAATTTTTTTCCCGCTGGATTTTATTTTAGTTAATATTTTTTAACGAGTCATATTACTTATTGAATAGATATTCAAGGAGGAGTATTATAAATATAATTATATTTAAGGTGAATGTCTATATTTTAGAGAGATTTTAGGGTCTGTTACTTGGTGGCTAAGTCACTTTTTTCCTATAAATATAGGGGTTCTATTCTATTGTAAATCATACCAAATCAATAAGAATTCTCTCTCTACTTTTCTCTGCAATAATTTTTTTCTTCTTTTATTGTTTTATATCACTTTAAAATTTTAATTCATTATTAATTTTTTTCTTTATTCGAAAAATCATATTCTTAATTCTTAAAAGATTTTTTGCTTACATGATAACTAAGTGGATGCATAGGGTTAATAACCGAGGAATTTACATACAATACAACCTTTCTAACATTAATTTCTCCATTAATGTATTCTTATATAAACTGTATATTATATAATCAAAATATACAATAATATATTGTATAATAATATATAAATACAATATATATATATATATATATATATATATATATATATATATATATATATATATATATATATATATATATATATATATGTATACACACACAATATACAAACACTGAACCGGAAGAAAAAATATCATTAATAAATATACTACACAGAGTATAATATATATCATGTATATTAAGAAATATACACTATTGTATTTTAAAAGAACTTGGGGAAGAAAACGGGATTTTGATTTGACAGAGATGAAGAAGAATCAAATTTGGGGAATACTTCGAGATTTTTGGATGGCGTATAGCATAGGGGTTCTAATAGAGAGAAATATTTTCGTCAAAATAATTTAAAACTAAAAAGGTATGTTTCTTTTGGTAAGGGATATAATTTGATTGTGATGCATAATACAAGAAGATATGGTTTGGTTGGTACATAATACAAGGATGATTAAGGTTAGTGGGTGTTTATAGTGATAATTAATATTAATAAATTGGAGAATTTTTGGGACAAATAAGTATACGTTTTAGAATATGATTTCTCATTAATAGGTAATCTACCATACTTTTAGAGTGTACTTTTTATTTTGCTGTAGAATTTGTAATTCAAATACAATTGTGGATTATGGAATAATTTATAAATTCATGAGTAATTACGAAACTTTCCCCCTTTTTTTATGGTGAAAGGGGCCCGGCCCTTAAACACATTTTCCCGTAAAAGTGAGAGCCGACAGAACAGAAGTACCTGAGTTTAATCCTCCAGAAAGTAGAAACAAAAGCAAGCCGAAACCTAGCAGACTTTGGATTACTGTATCTAAAAGCAAACCTAGTACACCTTAGATTCTTGATCAATAAATACGATTGGGAGGTTCCTGTTATATGGGGTCGAATTTGATCGATCACGTCCCAAAGTCAACACGACCAACTACCGAATACCTACGAGTCGACATAAGGGGACGACCCAGGGGCAAAAAAGGAAACGACCCCGCATTATCGTCGGCTCTGTTATAGAATGTACTCTAGTTTTATCTTCCCGTTAATTAAGTAAGGATCCTCCATTATATAAAGGGGATCCGGGTCTTGTAATAGACAGATGGTTTTAAATACACAAACTCATTCTCTCTCTCATCTTTATCTCTCTACTATTCTCTCTCTCTCTCCTTCTCCATTACTGATATTCCGATTATTAAAGCGATCCTAGGGTTTATTATCTTCAACTACGATTTACCCCTTCATCTTTTTGATTGATTTGCTTAAAAAGAGTTAATATCTTTTGAGTCAAACAATTTGGCGCCGTCTGTGGGGATTTCTGCAGTTGAAATCATAGTTCTCACCTGGGATATCAAAAACAACGATCACTGTTCCTCACACTCCATAGAAACCAACGATGGAAGAAAAAGAAGCAAGGTTAAATATGATAGCAAATGTCTCAAATAACCTCTTGGACTCTTTCAACGAGGCTGATAGAGAAGATACCGAGAATATAACACCAAGGGATACACCGGAGGGGGAGATCTCACCCTCTCCACTCGAGGATCAGACGATCTTGCGTGAAAGAGGAGCTTCTACGTCCACGGCGAAAGAAGCACCACCAGCAGTCGAAAAGTTGCTCGAGGAGTGGTTGACGAGCGCTCTAAGCAACATGCTCGAAAAACCCCCTCAAGGAAATACCGAAGATTCACCGACGGCAGGAATCGCTGCTGTCACCGGCGAGCCAAGCACTGTACGAACCAGCAACTCCCGCACTGTCATCGACACAAGTGATGATACACTCGCAACCATCCTAAAGAAAATGGAAGAGATGGAAAATGAGAACAAAATGCTTCATGATCAAATGAAAGAGCACCAGGAAAGGGTTGACAAGATACCTGGCGCCCCTAAGCTGTTGCCAAAACGCGATGTAGGAAAGTTTGTCGAACAACCATACAGTGAGGAAGCTGCTCCCCACCCCATCCCGAAAACCTTCAAAATGCCACCGTACTTGAAAATATACGACGGGACCACAGATCCAAAAGATCATCTAATCTATTACGTCACCGTGGTAAAAGGCAATGGCCTTTCAAAAGAACAAGTGCCATCCGTACTGATGAAAAAGTTAGGCGAGACTCTGATAGGAGGGGCATTAATATGGTATTCACAGTTACCAGCATGGTCGATATCGACGTTCGAGGAGATGGCAGATAAATTTGCCACCGCTCATGCAGGAGCAAAGAAGGCCGAAGCTAGGGTCAACGACATCTTCGTCATCCGGTAAACAGCAGGCGAGGGACTCCGAGACTTCCTGGCCCGATTCAACAGGGTGAGAATGGGACTGCCAAATGTGTCAGAATGAATGGTAGTCGCGGCCTTCCAGAACGGGCTAAATAGGAGCGGATCAAAGGCGACCAAAAAGTTGCTCAGCAGACTCATGAAGTACCCCCCACCACATGGGAAGAAATTCATAACGCCTACTGCACTGAGGTAAGGGCAGATAAAGATGATCTTAATGGGCCAACTCAGCGATTAACGTCGGTTCAAACCGAATCAAGGAGGGATAGATGCAACGATGGGCGAAGAGATCAGCCCCCGCGTTTCAGTCGAGAAAGACACCAACCTTATGTCAGAACATCCAACCCGCCTCCTCCAAGACATGCAGATGTCGTGCTACGACACACCGCACCCCTCCGAAATGAAAGAGGTATGCCTCCACTATTATCTGCTCATAACTTTTGTGTTTACCCTTCATAGGTAGTGTACGCACTAGAGAAGTTGGGCACGAAGGTACAATGGCCGCCCAAAATGAGATCGGACCCAAGCACAAGAAGGTCAAACGTCATCTGTGAATTCCATCAGGAAAGGGGACACAAGACCGAGGATTGTATAGGCCTACAACAAGAGGTAGTCAGAATGTTGAATCAGGGGTACCTAAAAGAGCTACTCAGCGATAAAGGAAGGGCCAACTTCGCCAGAGGACGAGACCCTCTCAAGGACCTCCGAAACCACCATCGCCGGCACGCACCATACAGATGATCATTGGCAGCGGCGATGATTCGGTGATCAACCATGTGAAATTCACCGCCACACATAAACTCAAGTGGACGGTCGCTCGCGAACGGTATGACGACTTCGAAGACAGTATCATCTTTGAAAAGTCAGATGTCGACAGTTTGTCTTTCCCCCGTTATGATGCTTTAGTTATAACTTTACGCATTGCTGATACAGATGTAAAAATGATCATGGTAGATGACGGAAGCGGCGTGTGTATTATCCACCCGAGATTCCTCGTACAAATGAGGCTCGAGGATAGAATAATATCGCGTTGCATAACACTAACGGGTTTTAACAATGCAGTAGAGCGGACGTCCGGAGAAGTAGTGCTGCCAGTCTTGGCAGGCGGAGTCACGTTGGAAACCACATTCCACGTCATGAACCAAGAAATAGCCTATAATGCCATCATAGGACGCCTATAGATACATGCCATGCGAGTCGTCCCCTCGAGCTTTTATCAGGTGATCAAATTTCCCACACCGTGGGGGGTATTCGGCATTCGAGGCGAACCACGCACCGCCCAGGAATGCTATCGGATCGCCCAAGACTACACACATACCAAGCAACTGAAAGGAGCAAGCGAGGAGCCATAGCAATTAGCCATGTCGGGAACTAGACCCAACCCCCCAATAGAAGTCATCAAAGACCCTAACGTCGTAGAAGCCTGCAAGGCAACTATAAAAAACCTCGACCCGGTCCAGCTGGACGACACCGATAGCACAAAGAAGGCTTACATCGGGCACAACCTCCCAGAACCAGGTAAGTTTCATGAATTTCTGACTAATAACGCTGATTTGTTTGCCTTTTCCCACTCAGATATGCCGGGCATCCCAAGGGATATATCCACCCAAAGGTTGAATGTCGACCCGCTCTATCCGACAGTACGGAAGGCAATGAGAAAATTCAATGCCGCAATCAACGAAGCGGTCAGCAAAGAAGTGGACAAATTACTCGCTAATGGCTCCATCGGAGAATTAAAGTATCCCTAGTGGGTCGCTAATGTAGTCATGGTCAAAAAGAAGAACGGGAAGGGGCGAATGTGCATAGACTTCACTGACCTGAACAAGGCATGCCCAAATGACTCCTTCCCGTTACCCTTTATCGACCAACTGATCGATGCAACGGCAGGACACGAACTGCTGAGTTTTTTGGAGGCTTACTCCGGTTACAATCAAATCTTGATGGCCAAAGAGGATCAGGAAAAGACAACCTTCATAACCCATCAAGGGACTTATTGCTATAAGGTTATGCCGTTCGGACTCAAGAACGCGTGGGCCACTTACCAGCAGTTGGTCACCAAAATGTTTAAGGATCAGCTCGGCAAAACGATGGAGGTCTACATTGATGATATGATGGTAAAATCGGCAAAGAAAGAGGACCACATTGATCATTTGAAGGAAGCCTTCGAGATATTGAGGAAGTACGAGATGAAATTGAATCCGAAAAAATGCCTTTTGGCATAGCCTAGGGGGAATTCCTGGGCTTCCTCGTATCATAACGAGGAATCGAAGTCAACTCTGATCAGATCAAGGCCATCGATGCAATACCTGAGGTACTGACCAGCAAGAAACAGGTAGAGAAGTTAACAGGGCGAATAGCCGCCTTGTCGAGATTCATTTCACGGTCCTCAGATAGATGCCACAAGTTCTTCAACGTGCTTAGAAAGGATCACGGGTTACAATGGAATGAGGAATGCATTGACGCCCTGAAGAAGCTAAAAGCGTACCTATCTTCACCACCCCTACTCGTCAAAGCCAACCCGGGCGAATGTTCGCTCGTGTATTTGGCAGTATCCGAGGTCGTTGTCAGTGCGGTCCTGGTCCGCGAAGACAAAGGTACGCAATCTCCTATTTACTATATCAGCAAAACTTTATAGACGCCTAGACAAGGTACCCTCACCTTGAGAAACTGGCCCTGGCCCTAGTCGTAGCTTCACGCAAGCTTAGACCTTATTTCCAATGCCACCCCATAAACGTAATAACAACCTTCCCCCTGAGGGGTGTCCTACATAAGCCCGAGCTCTCAGGCAGACTCACCAAATGGGCAATAGAGCTCAGCGAGCATGATATAACTTACCAACCGCGAACTGCCATCAAGTCGCAGGTACTCGCTGATTTTGTCGCCGACTTCAGTGCAGAGATATTGCCAGAGGCGGAACAAGAAGCGCTTCGCGCTTCCGCATGTACCGACCTCTAGACTCTCTACACTGACGGCCTCGGGATCGGGACTGGGACTCGTCCTCGAAGTCCCTACGGGCGAAGTGATTCGCCAGTCCATAGGATGCCCCGAGATGACTAACAACGAGGCCGAGTATGAAGCTGTGATTGCAGGTTTGAAGTTAGCCCTTATATACGGTGCCCGGCAGCTCATCCTCCACTGCGACTCTCAACTCGTCGTAAATCAAGTAAAGGACTTTCCAGATCAAAGAGCAAAGGCTGCAGAAATATCAGTCCGAGATCCATAAGTTATTGCTAGAGTTCGACGAATGCCACCTCGATCAGATTCCTAGGGCACAAAACATTGAAGCATATGGCCTCGCCAAATTGGCTGCGGCCACCAAGAATATCAATAAAGGGAACGTGGTCACCCTCCTTCACTCGGCCTTAGACCATGTCGAGGTACTCTATCTGAATCTAACTTGGTACTGGCATAATCGCTTTATATCCTACTTACAGGACGGAACACTCTCGCAAGACAAAAAGGAAGCCAAGAAACTCCGGACACAAGCGGCTCGATACAGCCTAATACATCACGACCTCTACAAGAGAACATTCGGCGAACCCCTAGCCAAATGTCTGGGGCCGCACCAAACAAGGCAAGTACTGGAGGAAGTACACGAGGGTCACTGCGGAGCCCACACAAGGAACCACGCCCTCATCCGATGCCTCATCCGCGCTGGATACTATTGGCCCACTATGAAAAAAGAAGCAGCAGACTATGTCTGGAGATGCGAGCAGTGCCAGAAATACGCCCCTATGATACATCAAGCAGGTGAACTGCTCCATTCCGTCACTTCGCCATGGCCTTTCATAAAATGGGGAATGGACATAGTCGGCCCCCTTCCGGCAGGACGAGGAAAGGTACGTTTCCTTTTGGTTTTAACTGACTATTTCTCTAAGTGGGTGGAAGCAGGTGCGTACGCACAAATACGCGAACAGGAGGTCATCGCCTTTATATGGAAGAATGTTATATGCCGTTTCGGCATCCCCAAAGAAATCAGCTGCAACAACGGACCCCAGTTTGTCCGAAAAAAGACGACTGAGTTCTTCGAAAAATGGCATATCAAGCGGATACTCTACACACCATATCATCCCGCTGCCAACGGCCAAGCTGAATCCTCCAACAAAGTGGTATTGAACATATTTAAAAAGAAGCTCGAAGAAGCCAAAGGGCTATGGCCTGAATTATTACCTGAAGTATTATGGGCATATCGAACTACACCAAAGTCCAGCACGGGAGAAATGCCATATTCACTAGTCTACGGGACCGACGCAGTCATACCCGTCGAAGTTGGGGAGCCCAGCCTGAGATACTCCCATATAAGCGGAGCAGTTAACGATGAGAGTAGGTTGCAAGACCTAGATGAGGTCGAAGAAGGGAGAGATATGGCCCACATAAGAATGATAGCCCAGAAGCAGCAAGTAGAGAGGTATTACAACAAGAAGGCAAAGGTAAGTGTAGGCTTATAAAATTTATTAAAACTAAATCCATAAAATTATTTGGATTATATTTTAAATTCAAGATATATTGGTCCAAATAAATACATGGGCTAATATAATTAAATTAATTATATAAGTCCAATATATATGGATTAAAATCTATTGGGCTAGCCCATTTAATTGGGCTAAAGTGATGAGCCCACTTCATTAAGCCCAAGATGACATCTTCCCAGAGGCCCAGTTTGGTGCCACGTGTCAAATGACATGGCGCGCCAAGTCAAGCGGAAGAGCCAATAGGATCATGCCACGTGTCAAAATGACAAGGCATGCCCAGTCACACTAAAAGGCCAATAAAATCGCGCCACGTGTGCAAGTGACATGTTCTAGCCAATCAAATGCAGCCATGTCACACTTCAATTTGATTGGTCGGAAAGAATTTGTTCTTATCACAACTCTTCCCTTCCACAACTATAAATAGAGGTCTTCATAACTCAGAAAAGACACCAGAAGTTATAACAAGAAGCAAGAAAGAGCTCGTGGATCAAATGCTGCAAATTCCTCCACAAGTTTCAAGCTTCAAGTTCAAGTTGAAGAAATCAAGTTCAAGCTCAAGAACGAAGAACAAATCAAGGTCAAGTTCTAGCAATCAAGCTCAAGCTCAAGAACAAGATCATCGTTCGTGGCGACAACTACAAATTCAAGATCAAGCTCAAAGGCCCTTGAATTTATTTACAATTGGAAAGAAGAATCAGAGGGTTCATAGAGATTGTAACACTCAAATATTCGAAATAAAATACTACGATTGTTGCGATATTTTCGGTCTTGATTTTAATTTCTCAAACCAAATTTGTTGTCTACAGTAAGATCACTCAAAGTTGGCGACTACGTCCTCAAAGCCAAAACACTGGCATCAAAAGATCCAAACGAAGGAAAGCTGGGAACCAACTGGGACGGACCGTATAAAATCATAGCAGCCGCAAACAAAGGAGCGTTCCAACTGGAAATAATTGAGGGAAAACCGCTCCAAAACAACTAGAACGTCGCCCACCTCAAGTACTTCCACTTCTGAAAGGCGTCTCCTAAGTCGTACTCTTTCTCCCTTACCTGAATTTTTTCCCAATTGGGTTTTCTCGGGGATGCTTTTAATGAGGCGGCGAAGGGGATATCCTGTGGATCACAGCGCAGTTCATCACCTCGGCCCGTCGACACGGTCTCTAGGCCGAAATAATGAAGGGACTACACTAGTCATTCTCCATTGTATACATAGAAATCTCCATTGTACAAACAGAAATCTCCATTATATGAACGGAAGTCGAATCTCCATTGTACAAACAGAAATCTCCATTATATGAACGGAAGTCGAATCTCCATTGTACAAACAGAAATCTCCATTATACGAATGGAAGTCGAATCTCTATTAAATAAGCAACATTCTAATGGCGAAGGCCATCATCAGTTCGACCTCGTTCGAACCACGACGGATACTACTTCGACGACAGTCGAAGCAACATCCTAATGGCCAAGGCCATCATCAGTTCGACCTCGTTCGAACCACGATAGATACTACTTTGACGATAGTCGAAGCAACATCCTAATGGCCAAGGCCATCATCAGTTCGACCTCGTTCGAACCACGACGGATACTACTTCGACGACAGTCGAAGCAACATCCTAATGGCCAAGGCCATCATCAGTTCGGCCTCGTTCGAACCACGACGGATACTAGTTCGACAACAGTTGAAGCAACATCCTAATGGCCAAGGCCATCATCAGTTCGACCTCGTTCGAACAACGACGGATACTACTTAGACGACAGTCGAAGCAACGTCCTAATGGCCAAGGCCATCAGCTCGACCTCGTTCGAACCATGACGGATACTACTTCGATGACAGTCGAAGCAACATCCTAATGGCCAAGGCCATCATCCGTTCGACCTCGTTCAAACCACGACGGATACTACTTCAATGATAGTCGAAGCAACGTCCTAATGGCCAAGGCCATCAGTTCGACCTCGTTCAAACCACGACGGACACTACTTCGACGACAGTCAAAGCAACATCCTAATGGCCAAGGCCACCATCAGTTCGACCTCGTTCGAACCACGACAGATACTACTTCGACGACAGTCGAAGCAACATCCTAATGGCCAAGGCCCATTAGTTCGACCTCGTTCGAACCACCAACATCCTAATGGCCAAGGCCATCATTAGTTCGACCTCGTTCGAACCACGACGGATACTACTTCGACGATAGTCGAAGCAACATCCTAATGGCCAAGGCCATCATTAGTTCGACCTCATTCGAACCACGATAAAATCTTTTAACAGTAGTAAAAACAACCTCTGCGGAGACTAAGTGTCATAAAAAACCCAAAAAAGGGGGAAAAGTAGCAAATAGACGAAGCGACAAAAACAAGAGTTTATATTACAACAAAAATCATTTACATTCGTGCCTACGGACGGGCCTTAGTACAACCCACAGCCAAAAAATGCGAAAACAAAACAGACTAACTTAAACTACTCATTACCCCCTGCGGGATAAGCATCTTCATACCATGAATCTGAGTCAAGGCGGTTGACGTCCTAAGAAGTAACATCCTCCCCATCAGGAGAGTTAGGGTCATACCCACATGATTCGCAAGCGGTACGTGCCCCATCATGCGCTGCCCGAACCTCCACCTCCGTCGCCCGGCCCGCAGCGTGAAAAGCTCTATATAAATCAAGTCGAGCCTCTGCATAGACCCACATCTCATATGTGCTACGAGGTGAACCCCGACCAGATGGAGGACGAGATGAGGAGGGCGGAGAATGACAATATGCTTCTTCTGACCTCGGTGGGGCTACCTGCCTTTGTAACACAACCAATTTATCAGCGTTAACACTTAGCTCGCCCTTGAGTCTATCAACTTCTGCCATCTTGGCACCCAGCTCGGTGGTCAAACCAGCGACCTTCTGCTGCAGGTCCGCATTCTCCGCAGTCACCCCTCGACTCAACTCGAGTTCATCCTCCTTCGCCCTAAGGAGGGCCTCCAACTCGCTGCTACGAGCAACGGCCCTCACAAGCTCCCCATCCGTCTCCTCCAGCTTCGCCCCCCTACGTTCCAACTGGGCTTCCCTCTGCTTAATCCCCTCGCAGAACACTTGGAACTCAGGGTCCTGTTGGTAGAGGTCGGCCATCGCTCGGTGCTTAGTGCGATACTTTCGACACTTCGTCAACATCTTCCTATAGAGGTCCGTCCTCTTCCGCTCATGACGATCTCTCTCCACCTCCAGGACGAGGGTCTAAAAAAAATAGAACTTAAGCACATTTCCATGACGGTCCTACAATACGCAAAAAAAGGGGGGTGAGGAAACCTACCTGTAAGGCCATGCCGGCGACCTTCCGAGACAACTCCATATCATTCATCGTTTTGAGCGTCTCACTCTCAGGAGCGGCACATAAAAGGGTAAGGGTCGATGCGACCTTCTCACTATTTAACAGCAAGTTGTAGTCTCCCGGGATCACTATGCGACGGTCAGACCCCTCCGTCGTCATCTCCACATGGGTATAATGATCCAAAATTCGTTTACGTCCTCCGGGGCAACGTCGGAACCCGACTCATCAGCTTCCACGCCAGGCCTTCCGACGTTAGTTGATGAGCCCCCTTCGGCGGGACATACCAAACTAGCTCCAGGGGCGGCCCTCCTCTCCTGGGCTGACCTCCCCGATAGAATGGCATCAGCCATGAACACTGGCCTTGGCATCGTCCGGGGTGCCCACTTCCGTCAGCTTCAGTGGCCACCCCCTTTCCCATCTCTAGTCTCCTCCTTTTTCTTTCCGACGGCTCTTCACTATTGGAAGATTCGTCGACAGGTTGCGGGGCCGGTGCCAGCGAGGTCGGCTCCCCCATAGCCGCAGTTGTGAACGTGGCCCCCTGTTGAGAAGTTAGAAGATGACCCTCTCGGACAGACTCGCATAATATATCCTAAGCGTCCGAGGCGACGTTGGGTCGCATGAAAGTAGAGACTGGCGCTTTCCTCCTAGAAGCACCTCGACCTGTTGTCATAAAATCATACAGGTAAGCAAGGTCGTACACCCGACGAGAAAATAATCAGAAGTTTACCTGAGGAAACTTTAGGGCCGTAACGTCGCAGAAAGGCAGGCCAAGTTCGAGTCTCCTCCGCGTGAGGTAGCAGACCGGCGACCCAGTTCCTAAGACCGACAACGGGCTAGGGCGGACGAGCCATGGCTGCAATGCAAAAATTAGAGTTGCAGTAATAGCATGCAACGAAGAACCTAATAAACTACAACACTTACGTGTCCTGTTCCACCTCTCTGGAAATCCAGTGGGGTTAGAGACCACGTGCTCGGTCCTGATAAAGAAATACTTGCGCCAGAATCAACGGCTCGCCCGGCCGTCTGTTCCGACCACTAACCCCTTCGTACCACGGATTCTCAAATGCACCATGGTTCCTCTAAGGAAACCGGCTGTAAACAAATGCAAGAGATGATGAACAGAGACGTCACATTCGCCCAACTCGTACTTGGCCAGCAGCAGAAGCACTTTAAGCGTGTATGGCGTAAGTTGAGCCGGCAGATGTTATAGAATCTGCAGAACTCTTCTGCCAGGGGAAAAAGAGGAAGGTCGTGACCTATGAGAAATAGGTATTCGTAGAAGGCACAATACCCCGGCCTATGAACGTCAACGTAGTCTCCCCCCGCCAGGACCATCTCTACGTGGGCAGGGATACCGTATTTAGTGTGGAGGTCATCCAAGTGATTCTGTTGCGTCTTGGAAAGCTCTGGAATCGGAATAGTGGGGGAATCCTTATTGAAATCACACCGAGACAAAGAATGCCTCGGTAATAATGCTTCCACCGTAAGAGGACTGACGTCCCCCTCTACCTCCACCTCTCCGCCATCGGAGAAGGGTGGCGCGTTCAACGGAGCAGCCTCAGGAACTGTTTCGTTGGTACGGCAAGATTTAGGCGTGATCTTGTTCGGAGAAAGTCGTACACAGCAGAATAAAAAAGAAGAAGAACCCCTGATCAAGAGCGGAAGCGCAGGAATATGAAAATCAATAGAGGAGGGCTGGGAAATTCTCAAAAATGACCAAAGTTCTTCAACGAAATTGAACCCTTCCCCTATTTATAGGGTTGGGTGGCGCCAGAATCGAGGCGGCAGACTTCAAATCAGCACGGGAAACCAAGCGCCATAGCGCCAACCTTTTTGCCTCGAGAATACGCGTAATGATGACGCATATGAACGCTGACGTCACCTAGGGAGAGTGTTTTACCTCAACGCTCTGACAGATATGATTACCGTCTCCCACCGGTCACGTCGTAATATTTCATCAAGTCAAACTCTCCTTGACGGAAGCATTGATTCCGCCCATCGAGGACACATCTCGTTGCGACCCCGACGAGCGGAGAGACTAACTGTATGGGGTCGAATTTGATCGATCACGTCCCAAAGTCAACACGACCGACTACCGAATACCTACGAGTCGACATAAGGGGACGACCCAGGGGCAAAAAAGGAAACGACCCCGCATTATCGTCGGCTCTGTTATAGGATGTACTCTAGTTTTATCTTCCCGTTAATTAAGTAAGGATCCTCCATTATATAAAGGAGATCCGGGTCTTGTAATAGACAGATGAATTTTAATACACAAACTCATTCTCTCTCTCATCTTTATCTCTCTACTATTCTCTCACTCTCCTTCTCTATTAATGATACTAGTATCCGTACCCGCACGTTGCGCGGAGAGTAATAAATATATTTTTTCCTAAGAAAATATATCTTAGAAAAGATGATATATACAAAAAACATGGAAATGCTATTATTTTTTGGAACATGTTAATGTAATGGATATTCATATAATAAAGTAGTAAGGAAACATAATAAAAAAAAACACACAGTTATTTCCTTAAGTCCAGTAATGTTCTTTATAGCCACAATAAAGCAAGTCATGTATACCAGCTAGATTGCCACAAACAACGGTTTCTAATGCCTTAAAAATTCAAAAATACGACAAAGCCATAGTATTTTGAGATAGAAAAATCAGACTTCATAACATACAGTTAGGGGAAAATAATTACTCCCCATTTGCAGAACCTTGATATCCACAATGTACATACTCTAGTACAACAACTTTCCTAAGGTGCTTGGGGACATGACAATGGACATTTGGTTGATATTATATGCAGAGACACTCATATCGAGGTTGCATGTCAAAACACAAGAAATAGGAAAGAATTAAATATAAGAAACAAACAGATTCTTAAGATGTAGAGGATGTTGCAAAAAAACACCTTCTTTCACCTTTCAATCAGCTTGCGATCTACATAGTCTTGTTCCAAATAGAACTCATATGAATCATGACTTATTTAACTGATATCTAATTATGCTATTTATTTTGTATGTAGTATTTTTGTCCTTCCTTTGTATAAAGAATTATAGGTTGTTCACATAGTAGTTAGTACATAAGTTAATCAAACATAGTTTTATAGCATAATATTCTTCAAACTTACTGGAAAGTTAACTTTTCAAATTGCAGATTCTCAAACTTCATTGGTATGTCCTCATTAAAGTTGCTGGGAGAATGAAAGCCTTGACAGAATGATATTCTGTCACACTTGGGTCCTTTTTGTTTTGCTTTCATCTCCTTTCTCTCTGGATCATATGGCTAATCTTGTCCAGCAAGGAGAACATCTTTGCTTAAGCGAGCTTGATGGCGAGCATAGTGGTTTCCATGACCCAAGTTTCCAATAACCCGAAACTCCCTTGGAGAGCTCGTCTTTGTATTTTGCCAACTTCTGCTGCCATTGATATTGATTTTCTCCAACTATTGTTGTTGCAGACTTCATAACGTTTCCAGCCATTGTTCCTGAAGAAAAATAAATGTACGTTTTTGACACTTCTTGCAGCTGACATACGACCATCCTTTTTCAAGTTCTAAATTTTCAATACTTGCGACAATCCAACAGGGACCTTCCTGTTTAATAAAATGATGATACTTTAAATAGTGAGGTTGAGAGAGAGCGTATGCAAATCATGAATGATATAAATTAGGCATACTTTATATTAGAAAAATTATGGTTGTCATCCATTAGTAACCAATATGTCATATGAGAGGTGAACATATAAAGAAAAAGCATTAGCCCCCGACGATTTCAGTGAATAAACAGAGCTGTCATATCCTCCATCCAATATTATACCAAATTACATTAGTTAAACTCTACATATTTATGCAAATGGAGTATGTGTCATATAAAAACTTATCATATTCTAAATGTTTAATCACATTTTAATGCCATAAAATAGGAGAACAAAGGCTGAAAGATTAGAAGAAAACAAATAGAAAAGATGGTCTTTCGAAATTTCAAAGAAAGAAGATAAAAATAGTTAACTCACTTGCACGGACTCCACTAATTGGCCAATTGTTTTAACTTCAACAATGCTCTTCTCTATCTCATCCGAAACAGAATAACTTTGTTGAGAGATGATTTGAGTCAGCCTCTCAGAGTAACTATCCCGAACAGAAAGTAATCTATATTTATAAATGAGTAAAAGAGTTAGAACTATACTTGAAAAAATAGATATGAGTGTAGATACATGGAAAAAATATATTAAACCGTGTTTTAAACTCGTCAGATTGAGGAAAAGTAGGATTAATCCACAACTTTGATGCATTCAAAGTATTGCGCACAGAATATGAATCTGCAAAAAAAAGTACGTGCAAGATGTAATAAATAACTTTCACAAAGTAATGTATAATTGAATAGCTACATTTTACCTTGAAATTTATGGGCTTTTATGAGCTGCATAACAACAATATAGGATGATTGTTAGAACTTAGCAAGTGAGGCAAAACATGATCAACAAATTCGCCCCAGAATGTAGTAGATAACTTGTTCCTCCTGTCAAATAGAAATAGTGATATAAATTTTAGCATATGTAATTATCAAATCTATCCTTAATCCATGGATGCCTGTTTATTCTTACTCATCATCTTCTAGTTCGATATCCATACACTTCCTGGAAATTTTACCTTTTTCTTGCGTGTGCACCTCACTAAAATTGATAATTTCTCCGATCACATCTAAAGAAAAAAAAGATGTTAAAATAAATAGCATTAAAGTTAATAATTAGATTATTAAGGTAAAAGTTATTATTACCGAATAATTCACTCTCGTTCACATCAACTTTATTTATCAATTGATGATATGGTCGCATATCAAAGATATTCATTGGAAAAAGTGGATCAATTATTTCGGCCACTGTTGTCCATTGAGTAAACGTCAGCCTCAATCTATGTTTTGTGGTGTTGAACCTCTCCTTGTTTTGGCAAACGATAAAGTTCGCCATAAGATGTAATCCAAGCTCATTAATTTGTGTTTTGAAAAGATGCAAAACTGACTTGCCAATAGAAGCATGTATCCGATCGCCCTACAAAGAAATTACATTAAATAACAGAGATTACAAATTTTTATAGTAATACTAATTTATATTAACTCTACTTTTCAACAGTAGAGTTGAACAAATTAATAAGTGATAGAAATAGAGCAAAAATTTCAGATTTGCAACTTTAACTGTTTTTGCTAATTCCAAACCATTTTTTTAAACCCTTTTGTTCCCTCTTTATATTTCTACAACTGTTTTGAGGACGATTCATTTGTTCACTATTTTCTTAAAACTGGGTTGCATTTCAAATACTACTTTTCAACAGTAGACTTGAAAGAATTAGCAAGTCAAAGACACATAGCAACAAATTCATATTTGCAACTAAAGAAACAGAGAACAAAAGGAATTAGTTTCTACTTTTTATAAAATATTTGAACAAATTTATATTAATACTACTTTTCAACAGTAAAGTTGAATAATACTACTTTTCAACTCCACATGGGAACTTAATTCATATTAATACTACTTTTCAACAGTAGAATAATACTACTTTTCAACAGTAGAAATAGAGCAGCGTAAGAAGCAGCGAACAAAAAAGTTAGTTTCTACTTTTCAACAATATATTTGAACGAATTTGTAAGTCAAAGATACAGAAAAATAGATTTAGATTTGCAAGTTTAAAAAGCAGAGAACAAAATGAATCAGTTTCTACTTTTCAACAATATATTTGAACGGATTTGTATCTTTTGCAACTTAAAAAACAGTTTCTAAATCCCAGTCTTTTCTTTTTCACGATAATATTGAAGTTGGGTTTTGGTGTGCTTTAATAGTTTACAACACAACATAAATAGGATTAGATCTGTCTACTGATTTTGAAAGAAAGAGCAAAACGAATTAGCAAGTTCAGAAAGAGAGAGCAAAACGAATTTGCAAGGCAACAACATATTTAAAATACCTTTTCATCTTGTAGAACCAATTCAATCGAGAATGTAGTGTCTGGATTAAAACGATCCGGTACTTCCCACAGACGGACAGCCGAACTTTCAACTTCCATTGCATCTTCGAAATTGTTATATCCTTGATGAAATCAATGTGAGTAGCCATCTTCTGCATAAGCCGTAAGTTTTCTAGAAATCTTGATAGCAGTAGGAAGATTAGTGAAGTACCGTGTATTAGTGGAAGAAATATAAATTTGCAGTTTTGAGCAGTTGTTACCCAGTATAGTGGATTTCAATCGTAACTTTCAATCGTGGTTTAGATAGTTGAGGACACTCTGATTATTGTGATTTTGCAGAGATAATATAGGGTAAGTGGAAAGTAAAAAGTTTTTAAACTAATATTTATGAAGTAACCGGTTTTCACATGTAAAATCATTTAATAATACTTAAAAAAATTAAAATATTCTGAAAGTTGTACTAAATTTTGTACGGCAGTTTTATTCCAAATAAAATTGTACGGCAGCTTTATAAAATTTTAGTTCCTAATTAGTTGGAGCAATGTGTTAGAGTGCCAAGTGACAGTTTGGGATGATGCCACTTGGCTTAACGGTAGGAGTTTTTCTTCTGCTTTTAATTATAGATAGAAGATTCTGACTATTAAAGGGATACTTAGATTCTTGATTCTATAAATACGGTTGGGAGGTTCCTGTGTCTTGCTCAAAGAATTCAATCATGGCTAGCTCTTCGTTGGTGGTCAGAACTGTGTTCCAAAGGAAATAATGAATGGGCTAATTAGTGAACTGATTGATGCCGACAATAGAAGTTGTGGTGGTCCTGTGGTGAGCAGATGTGTGGCTCCTTGGTTGATGCTACTGCCGGAGTTTAAGGAGGACAGCACCGTCTTCAAATTCTACAGACCGACAGAAGGGGATGTCATACAAGTACAACTTGAGCAGCAGGAAGACCAAGTGGTGATGCCTGATATTGATTCCGTTTGCTTGGGTTCATTATCCAAGGGATGGCTTGTTTGTATACAGCCTAAAGATTGTCTTCTCTTTATGTTTAACCTACTTTCTGGTAAGACTATCCAGCTTCCATCCATTGAAACTTTCCCCTGTGTTAACGGCGTTTTTCGGAACAGTGTCAGAGTCGAATGCTTTCTTAACCACAAATCCATTCCCTTAACCCCACAACGTATGTCTTCATACATTGTCGAAAAGATGATCCTTTCATCCCCTGATCCTATGGATGAGGACTGCATAGCGTTGGTTATTTATGGGTCCCTCCAGAGACTCGCATTCTGCAGGAGGCCTGCCATAGCTGAAGCCAATTCGTGGACTGCACTCGACGGTCCCTTATGTTTGTACACTCAAGTTGTGTTCCACAGTGGAAAGAAACTATTTTTTGCTCTCACCCAAGATAAGGAGCTTGAAGCTTGGGATCTCCACAATGATCCAACTAAGAGGTTTCTCATTCAGATTGAAGATATAGGTTGCAGTGATGATTGGCCCTGTTCTGCTGCGGATGATGCTGAGCTGGAGTGCAAGTCATTGTACTGTTGGGACGCTGATTACTTGGTATATGACCACCAAAGCCAGGAGCTTTTTATTGTTACACGCTACATAGCACATGGCATTGCCCAAGATGGGACTTTGGTATTGCCTGTAGACAATGTTGAGCGTGAATGTCCCTACAAGACTCAAACTTTTGATGTTTTCAAGCTTGATTTTATAGACCATGATCATGTGGAGCTTCAATACTTGCCTGGCAGCCTTGGCAATCGTGCATTCTTCATTGGTTCCAATCCCGGCTTTGCTTTGTCGACCACCATGTTCCCGGAATTGAGGCCCAATTCTATTTACTTTACAGATGATCTAACTTATGCTTACATATTTAGGAAGGAGCCTAATTGTGGAGGTCATGATTTGGGGATTTATGACTGTAAAGAAGGAAGCTTTTTATCCTGTTACTACCCTGTCGAAGTAGACAAGATACAAAGGATTCTACCAGCTCCTATTTGGTTCACCCCTGATGTTGATGCGACATGCTTGGCCTCCACTTTAGGTCTCTAAACTTATTGTGGATCATGTAGCATAGTGTAAGCAGCCTGATGTTTGCTTATTTTGTATTTCTTTTAAATTAAACTCTAGGTTTCTGTTTATGTAGCTCCAACATCTAACTTGATGTCCGAAGCAATTTGATTTCTAGCCAGTTTCTTACTTCTTTCTCCTTTTCTTGATTGTTTATCCTAAATTAACTTAGTCTGATGCTAAGAGTCAATTTGCAAGGTTCATGTATCTTTGGCATAGGTAACATCTATTACTGAATTGAAAAACCTCTCTTCATCAAATTATCTTGAGTTAAACAGGCACCATTTACATATATCCACCCAAAACAAGCTATGGAGCTCTTTCATTGTCCAGGTTAATAAAGATGGACCATGCTCTGTCCTGATGTATGATGTGAGATGTAATATGGTAACAATCTTTAAGAGAACCAAATTAAGTAGCATGTAAGTACAAGGAGAGATCTATCTCCTGGAGGAGAAGTTTACTCAACTTTTATTTCTTTACTCATAATGAAATGAGAGTCTGGAGCTTCCATTTTCTGTTAACTTTGTACAACAATCCCAATGTCTGAAGGAGCCAGACATAAGCCTGCCATTGTCCGCCTACCTGCAACACCTTTCCCCCCTGATCCAACCCGAAGCATGTAATCTAGAATGTCTTCGTTTACAAGCACACAGAGAGCTGTAAAAGCACATGCTGGAGTAGAGAGGACTTCTAGATTAGCATGGTTAGTTTCATGCACACATAGCCACCACACAAGCTACTTTAAATGCGCCTGCTGAGAGGATTTATGCACGTGTATGGGTTGTTTCAGCCTTTAAGGCAGAGAATATTTGAAGTTGTATAGCTGGTAATTTTGGTAAGGAAATGTCAAAATTTTTACTGTATTCAATGAAAGATTTGCTCTGTAATGCCTGATACTGTAGCTTGAGCATGTACATGATTAATCTTTGCTTTTGCTTTTCCATATTAGAAAATGCATTGTTTCGAAGGATAAAATGGAAAGGAGATGAAAGTCATCAAGGTCAAAACAACTTGTTTAGTTGTCTGACAATTTCCAATGCAGCAAGTAATTAAGGTGCTCTTTGAGCATGACAGGAATCTCCTAATTGGAAGTACCTTAACATCTTTGCCAATCCCTGCTTTCTTTTCAAATATTGCTCTCGTTATTTCTGAGCCTTCTCCAATTCCTATAGGAATGTGGATTTCCTAGGCAGTACCACTCTGCACATTTTCAAGTTAGGTGACCTTTACCCCAGAAGCTGAAGGATTCCTAGTGGCAGGATGATAACAATCGAAGCTGGTCGAAGTGTGAAGGGATCTCTCCAACCGAATTTCACTTATAGATGAACTGTAGTGTTGTGGTTTTCAGGTACTTAAGGTAACCATCTAATGAATGCAAACGAAATGTATGCACGCGTCTTACTTAGTAGGTCTCAGATCTTAGTTGCTTCATGGAATCCTTAATTATTGCACCATCTCATATGTTTATGACATTGACTGCTTATATAGTCTTGATTCTGATTAAGTGTCTAAACTCCTGTGCTATGAAAGAGAATGATCAGCTTTATACATTAAGAACGAAAGCATCTGCGATGACAGAGTCGCTTACAATAGCATCATTTAACAGAATTGGAGGCAGGTGTCGAGGCAAACGTATAATGGAGAATCTGTCATAGAAAGCTGCTACGAAAAATGAAGTTTTGTGTTACCTTTTGAGCGACCTATTCTAGGTGTTCAATGTGTTCATTCTTTGAGGTTTCCTCGTATTTGAATTTCTGGCAGAGAACTTGTTTGTATTCGTTGTGCTTCCCATATTTGCCTGGTGGTATTTCAATGCTTCTCATGCCCTTTCAATACCCGTCTATTTTGTGTACAAATACCTAGTTTGTCTCAAGGAAAAGCTGGTCTTATGTAAGATTAAACAACATTTTTCTGCTGCATTGTAATCATTCATGGTTGATATGGACCATGTTTCTGGATATTATTGGTGTTAACTAGGTGATTCAGCGAAGCTTCAAAGATGTACTTATTTGTTGGCGAGGACAAAGTATGAAGATCAGACTGAAGAAGATATGGAAATTAATACCATTATGCATTATCTGGACTGTATGGCTCAAAAGGAACAAAAGATGCTTTGAAGGAACAGAAGAGTTGAATGCTTTGTTAAGTTTAGATGATTTCAGAATATGTTTTGTCAGCTTAGAGGAGATTCTGTCATTAGCATTTCTGGTATCATGGACCTGCTGAAGTCTGTATAGCTGCTGTTTAAGCCTGGATCCCTTGTAAACTCTTTGGTACGTTCTTGGTACTATTTTTTTAAACTAAAGTAGTATACCTTATAAATAAATAAATAAATAAATAACAGCATTTTTTGATATCTTTTAAACAAGGGAAGGAAATATTTTCATTCAAAGATTTTGACCAAAACTCAAAGCCATCTAATAGAAGACCTTACATTCAATCCTAAGGAAAGTGCACCTGGTATCACTTCTCTTCTGAAGTCATCAGCCATGGTTGTTTTATATCAGAAGTTTTATCATGGCATTTCTATTAGCAACATAGATATCCATGCTGGGGAAATTTTCATGAGCAATTTCATTGAATTTTTCTGACTTCTGCACCTGATATTACACACTCAATCTTGTTCATACTTTTCTTAGTAGTGTGAAATGATATGATGAGATAAAAGGAGACTAAAGATGCTATCAAGGAATAGGAAGATATGAATGAAAAAGAAAAAGAAATACGCTGTTGTCTGGTTTGTCTTTGAACTCATAACTTAAATTATAGAATTCACTAGGAAAGTTCCAATTTCTGTATGCTTGAACAATTTTCTGCTTCAAACTGCAACAGTTGTGTCGGCTGTGTTGTTTTGGCGGGCTTTTAAGAGTTTTTGGAAATCCGTTTTACTAAGATGGTAACCACGAGGGACTAAAAACTCACCACTGGATACTCCTCTAGTATATACCAGCAAACGTCTTCTTATAGCATCAGCAGTTCCCTGGGAATTGAAGAAATCACAGAGAAGATAAGGTTCGATATACCTCTAGAAAATATCAGTATCACAAAGTTAACACTCTGATACTGATTTTTTCTCTCTTTTCACCTGAAACCAGCCCTCCCTTTCAGGACTCTGAAAAGCTGCAATGCTTCGACCGAATGCGTGATTGCCAAGGCCGGCACGAGAATAAGCTCTTGCTAGGTGCGGATTCTGTAAATTGAGTAAGTGCGTAAATCTTGGTTATATTTCTGTTAATGTAGTTGCTAACAACTTCACCATTGCATATAAGATGTAGTCAGCAAACCGGATCAACAATGTGTCAACCAGCATTAAAACTTCTAAATTACAACTTATGTCAAAATTCACGTGTCAAGACGTTTAGATTGGGAGAGAATTCTGTGCTAGGCCATTGGCCAAACTTTACGCGCCTCATATATGAGATACATGCGTAATATTTACAAGTGAGCACAAAAGAACCAATATATAAAGTTAGAGTCTATTTTGTTTGCTATCTTACCATGAATACTCCTCCTCAAGCTAGAATGTTGTCTACATACATACATATCGGTATGTATATTATTATTATAATGTATCCAATGTGCGTAGGCAACTTGTTACAACTGTAATTTACTGGGGGATTTATAAGAGTTTTCATAATAATATCAGCCGATTGATCATTGGAACTACCAGATGATGTTATGAAACATCATGGGTTCGTAACTTCTCTCGAACAAAGTGAGTTGATTTCAATGTGTTTAATTCTTATATAAAACTACATTGTGTGCTATATTCAGGGGTAACTAGTTATAACAAAAGACTTCCATAGAATGACGTTAGTGTACTCCTAACTCCTCTAGCAACTGCTTCTACCACAATAATTCATTGGTAGTCACGACTATAACTCCATTCTCTGCTTTGTTAGAATAGTTATGTAAATAGGAGTAAATAATCCTAATCCCATATGTATTAGGAGTAGGACATATTATCTTCTATATTATTATTTATTATTATTATAAAAGCATGAATACAATGTCGGTTTACAAAAATAACCTTATAATATTAAGCATAGTAACTCATAATAAAAAGACATAACTGGAATTAGATATTAACCTTATAATCCTATTAGTTTTAGGACATAATACTACACGTTAGGAATCCTATGTGATTACCTTTAGGAATCCTATTAGTATAATTACTTTCGGGATGTCTAATTCATGTAAAATTAAACAAGTAAATATCTTTAGTCATGTAATCTTATAACTTTTAGGATATACTTCTTAAAAATTCCTATTAGTAATTTAATTTTAAAACGTATTATAATGTCCTATTACTAATTTAATTTGAGAATGTATTATATTGTCCAAATCCATAATACACACATTAAAAAGAAAATTAAATATTATAATAGAGATGTTACGAACAAAATGTTCAATTGATATCTGGTTGGAAGAGTAAGAGATTGCGGTACTCTAATTTATTCAATTTTGTGGATAAATTGAAAGTAAATAAACTCCAGTCGTACTACAACTAACATTAACTTAACAATACAAAATTGGTAATATTGTTGTATTATAAAAGTTGATAACATCTATTAATTACACTTTATTACTTTAGCAGATGATTTGAGTTAGTTTCATATTTTTATAAATTGTGTTTGTTAAGTTATCAAGGACAATGAATAGCAACTAACAGTTTGAATTAATTAATTAACAGTTTGAATTATTATAAAAGCATGAATACAATGTAGGTCTACAAAAATAACCTTATAATGTTAAGCATAATAACTCATAATAAAAGGACGCAACCGGCATTCTAAATATTAGCCTTATAATCTTATTACTCATAATAATCCTACATGATTGCCTTTATGAACCTTTTTAGTATAATTATTTTTGGGCTATCTAATTCATATAAAATCGAACAAGTAAATATAATTTGTCATGTAATCCTATTACTTTTAGGATATACTTCTTAAAAATTCATATTACTAATTTAATTTGAAAACGTATTATAATATCCTATTACTAAAATAATTTGAGAGTGTATTATATTGTCCAAACCCATTTAGAAAAAAGGAGAGCCTATATTATTATAAAAGCATAAATACAATATTAATATACCAAAATAGCCCTAAAATATTAGGCGGAATAACTCATAAGGAAATGACATAACTGCAATAACCTATTTTTTGGACTACAATACCTTCTATTCTAATTTTGAATATTTAAAATTAATAAAATTTTGTCTATTAAATTATTATTAAAAATATGTAGGAAGGTGTACTAAAATCAATTTCATAAGAATCCTTCGTATTATCAATACTTCACCACTCCATAATTTCCAATACCAAGAAAAAATAAAATTAATATTAAATGGATGCATGAAGAGTTGAAATTGAGAAAAAAAATATCTCCACGATAATATATTTTTTATATTATATTTGAACCAATTTCCTACTCAAATAATATATTTTTTTTATCAATTTTTTGTGTAATATTAAGAAATACCCAATTATTAAACAATAACTAAGAAAATATTTAAGAATATAAATGTGTGAGAAAGAAAAAAAATAGTTGGTAAGAGTCAATACCACTAATGATTCTACAAATATAAAAGTGAAATGCCATATCAATCTTTTACTCATTGAAAATAAAATTTATGGCGGATAAAATTATAATTAAGATTAAATATTCAAAACAAGAGATGAACTAATATTAAGATCTGAATCAACATAGAATAAATTATTTTTTATGTTAAAACTAAATAACTAAATATTTTAATTAATTATTTAGCAAGAGAATTCAAATCAATTATTTATTATATTCATCATATGAGTAAAATTCTTATCCAAGTTAAAAAAAAAGTCTTAGGATACATAAATTTATTCCATAAAAAGAGCGTTAAAACACAAAGTAAAATTGTTAGTATATTATTAAGAATTAAAATACTATACAAGTGTCTTGGGAAGCACAATCAAAGCCAAATCCTAATCAAGAACAAACTTTCAAGACTATATTATAAAGAGTCGACTCTGGTAGAACGGGATTATTCTTTGTAGATGCCTTCGGCAGAATCAAAATAATATTTCTAGGTCATGAATTACTTGCAAATATCATATCAAGAGGCATGACACTATTAACAATAGTAGCAAGTGGTGTACCAACAACGATTTTATTGTGAGGCCACCCACTTTAGATTTGATATCCATCTTCAAAAAACTTAAATAACCATCATAAAATATATCAAAGTAGAGCAATTGTCCTAAATTTATAAGGAAAACAAAATTGATAATACGGGATGAATCACCTATGCCTAAGTGTCAAACAATCGAAATATTGCCCGTTGTTCTAGAGATATATTGGATATTAATAAACCGTTTGGTGGAAAACTAATGGTTTTGGAGGTGATTTCTGTCAAGTACTACCGGTAGTTCCAAAATCGACAAAAGCAGAGACTGTAAAAGCTAGCTTGTCAAAGGTATACTTTTGGCCTCAAATGAAAAAGATTCAACTGACAAGAAATATAAAGTAAGAACAGATCCAGTATTCAGTGACTTCTTGCTTCTTGTCGGAAACGAAGAAGAGCATCTAATAAAAGATGATTTGGTTCATCCTGAACATTTGGATATCAATCCAATGGTAATGGTGCATTTAATAAAAGAAATATTTCTATCATTAGATTAAAATGTAATTTATGCAAATCGCATGATAGAATTAAAAAGATATCTTAGCTAGCAAAATATGTTGATCAACTAAATAAAAGGTTGATTGCAAAATTTTATGGTAAAAACAAAATGTTTTTCTGTTTTTGAATCAGGAGAAAATGATACCAATAATTATTACCAAGAAAAATACTTAAATACTTTAATACCAGATGGCCTTCTACTATACATGTTTGTTGTCAAGTTTATTATTTCTTACATATGTTAGTGTCACAGTATATATAATAGACTAAGTTAAAATTGATCTTCCAGTGTATATAGGTTAATTTTGAAGAAAAATATGCATGCCATGCTACTGAAAAACTTAGATACGTCGAATAGCTTATGTAATAGCATAGATGGTATATAGAAGTTTTCACAATAACGTCATACATGCAAAAATTATGATATTGGTCAACGTGCTTATGAGTATATTCTTATCCCTGAATTCAACTTTCGTCTTCCGAAACTAAGGAATATCCTTTTAAATTTGTGTGAAAATAATTTTTAGTATGTTTATGCTTTCCAAATATAATTACAATAAATAAAGCACAAGGACAACATCCTAAATATTGGACTACATTTGCCGCAATATGTTTTCTTGCAAGAACAACTGTATGTTGCACTTTCAAGAGGGATATCAAGATCGACAACAAGAGTTTTGGTTAAGGCAGAGCAACCAAAGCATTAGGAGGAAACATACACAAAAAAATTTTATCCACAAATTAAAGAAGTGTTCGTTAAGATAACATCACATTAAATACTTTAATATAATACATAATTATCTAACTAACATAACAAAATTGATCATTTATGTAAGTTTTGATGATGTCATTTTCTTTTAAATTCATGTATTATGCTAATGTAATAATATTTTTTGGCATTTAGATGATTGTTGCATTATTATTCATAAAATTCACTCACTAATTAAATTTTTTTGTTCCTTCATATAAATAAATATTTAAATCAGTATGTGTCATTATTAACGTGCAACGCACGTTCATAGATACTAGTGTATATATATATATAGGGCTCATTGTATTGTGTTTAACATATGTCAATAATATCAACAATATTTTTTCCCGTGCTTTCTCACATGGTATCAGAGCCGTAGTGGTGAGATACATCCGGGAACTAAAATACAGAGCAGAAGTCAGCCGTGCCTCAATTTTCCGGCGACTGTTTCAAAGCCTTTTACGTTATCTCTCTCCCCGTCAGTGTTGTGCAAAATCCAACACCACCACAAGATCCGTCATCGTCCGGCGACCAAACCCCACTGAACATCTCCGGCAGAACCCTCCACACTCGCGCTCACGCGCCGTCAGAAGCTAGGGTTCTGGCGAGCGCGTGAACCCACGCGCCGGCGAGAACGGCCACTTTCGGTCATTTTTTGGCGACGGTTCTTGAGAACAGTTGGTTCGGCTGCTAATTCCGACCCTACCCATCCTGTTTTCGTTTGATTCCGACCACTTTGAGTTTTTCCGGCGAATCCGGCAGCTACAGTAACTTTCCGGCAAAAAAAATAAAAAAAGAAAAATTGTGTTTCCTTCATCTGTTTCAGCAAGTTGTCAGTTGATTCTTTTTGTTATTCGGTGATAATTCAACGATGTCTTTGGGAGTCGATGCTTTCGGGTCTAGAAACCCGAGTTCTGGCAGTTCCGGTGTTATGATTACGTCAGAACCTTTAATGGGAGGTTCAAACTACTAAGATTGGGCTTCGTCTGTCGAGTTGTGGTGTAAAGGTCAAGGAGTTCAAGATCATTAACAAAAAAGGCTAGCGAAGGTGATGAAAAGGCCAAAACACTGTGGGAGAAGGTCGATGCTCAGTTATGTAGTATCCTGTGGCGATCTATTGATTCCAAGTTGATGCCCTTGTTCCGTCCATTCCAGACATGTTATTTAGTTTGGGAAAAGGCTAGTAATTTATACACTAATGACATATCTCGTTTCTATGATGTAATATCGCGAATGACAAGCTTGAAGAAACAGGAATTGGATATGTCTACTTACTTGGGACAAGTTCAGGCAGTCATGGAAGAATTTGAGACGTTGATGCTAGTTTCTGCTAGTATTGAAAAGCAACAAGAGCAACGATAGAAGATGTTTCTAGTTCTTACACTCGCTGGACTCCCTAATGACCTTGATTCAGTACGTGACCAGATTTTGGCTAGTCCGACCGTCCCCACAGTTGATGAATTATTCTCTCGATTACTTCGCCTTGCTGCAGCACCCAGTCACCTAGTGAGCTCATCACAGACACTTGACTCATCTGTCCTCGTATCCCAGTCAGTGGACAATCGGGCATCTCATACTATGGAGAATAGACGAGGTGGAGGTCGTTTTGGAAGATCTAGACCCAAGTGCTCTTATTGTCATAAACTTGGACACGCTCGTGACGTGTGCTATTCTTTACATGGTCGCCCACCCAAGAATGCTTATGTTGCTCAGACTGACACTACAGGTAACCAGGGATTTTCTTTATTTGAAGGGGAGTATAATGAGTTCCTTCAGTATCGAGCAAGTAAGAAGACATCTCCACAAGTAGCCTCTGTTGCTCAGACTGATACTTCTGTTGCTGTTAATTCTTTTGCTTGTGTTTCCTAGTCTAGTACTCTTGGACAATGGGTTGTGGACTCAGCCGCTTCTGATCATATCTCTGGTAATAAATCACTTTTGTCAAATATTGCGTATTCGCAGTCTCTTCCCACTGTTACTTTAGCCAATGGGTCTCAAACCAAAGCAAAAGGAGTTGGACAAGCGAATCCCCTACCCTCTGTCACTCTAGATTCCATTCTCTATGTACCTGGCTGTCCTTTTAATCTTGCATCTGCTAGTCGTTTGACTCGTGCCCTCCATTGTGGTATATATTTTATTGATAATTCCTTTATTATGCAGGACCGCAGTACGGGGAAGACGATTGGAACAGGACTTGAATCAGAAGGCCTTTACTACCTTAACTCACTCAATTTCTCCAAGGCATGTCTAGTTACAGATCCTCCGGACCTAATTCACAAACGTTTAGGACATCCAAGCTTATCCAAGCTTCAGAAGATGGTTCCTAGTTTGTCTAGTTTATCTACATTAGAGTGTGAGTCATGTCAGCTCGGGAAACATACCCGAGCCTCCTTTCCTCGTAGTATTGAGAGTCATGCAGAGTCTATTTTTTCTTTAGTTCATTCTGATATATGGGATCCTAGTAGAGTCAGTTCAACCTTGGGATTTCGTTATTTTGTTAGTTTCATTGATGATCATTCAAGATGTACTTGGATTTTCTTAATGAAATATCGTTCTGAGTTGTTTTCTATATTCCAGAACTTTTGTGCTGAAATTAAAAATCAATTTGGTGTTTCTATTCGCACTTTTCGCAGTGATAATGCGTTAGAATATTTATCCTCTCAATTTGAGCAGTTTATGACTTCTCAAGGAATTATTCATCAGACCTCTTGTCCTTATACCCCTCAGCAAAATGGGGTTGCAGAGAGAAAGAATAGGCACATCATTGAGACTGCTTGCACACTTCTCATTGAATCTCATGTTCCGTTGCGTTTTTGGGGCGATGCAGTTCTCACAGCTTGTTATTTAGTTAATCGGATGCCTTTCTCTCCCATTCAGAATCAGATACCGTATGCAGTATTGTCTCCCCAATCACCCTTATACTCTGTTCCTCGTGTTTTTGGGAGCACTTGTTTCGTTCATAACTTAGCCCCTAGGAAAGATAAGTTAGCTCCTCGTTCTCTCAAGTGTGTCTTCCTTGGTTATTCTCGTGTTCAGAAGGGATATCGTTGTTACTCACCTGATCTTCGTAGGTACTTTACTGATCTTCGTAGGTACTTTATGTCCTCTGACGTCACATTTTTTGAGTCTAAACCTTTCTTTACCTCTTCTGACCATTCTGACCACCTTGATATATCTGAGGTCTTACCTATACTGACCTTTAAGGAGTCTACTATAGCTCCTCCTTCACCTTCCGCCACAGAAGTCTTACCCGAGTCTACTATAGCTCCTCCTTCACCTTCCGCTACAGAAGTCATACACATTCCAACCGCTGGGGAGTCTAGTGTGGCTCCTCCTAGACTCCCTGCCAGACAGGAACACCACTCTTGACATATCATCGTCGTCCGCACCCAGCATCAGGCCCAGCTGATTCACGTCCTGCACCTGACCCTGCTCCTACTGCGGACTTGTCTCTTCCTAGTACACCGATTGCACTTCGGAAAGGTATACGGACCACCCTTAATCCTAATCCCCATTATGTTGGTTTGAGTTATCATCGTTTGTCATCACCCTATTATGCTTTTCTATCTTCTTTGTCCTCTATTTTCATCCCTAAGTCTACAGTGAAGCATTGTCTCATCCAGGATGGCGACATGCTATGATTGACGAGATGTCTTTTTTACATACGAGTGGTACTTGGGAGCTCGTCCCTCTTCCTTCAGGTAAATCTACTGTTGGTTGTCGTTGGGTGTATGCAGTAAAGGTTGGTCCGGATGGTAAGGTTGATCGTCTTAAGGCTCGTCTTGTTGCCAAGGGATATACTCAGATATTTGGGCTCGATTACAGTGATACCTTCTCTCCCGTGGCTAAGATAACATCAGTCCGCCTTTTTCTATCCATGGCTGCTGTTCGCCATTGGCCCCTCCATCAGCTGGACATTAAGAATGCTTTTTTACACGGTGATCTTGAGGATGAAGTTTATGTGGAACAACCACCTGGGTTTGTTGCTCAGGGGGAGTCTCGTGGCCTTGTATGTCGCTTGCGCCGGTCACTTTATGGTCTAAAGCAGTCTCCTCGAGCCTGGTTTGGTAAGTTCAGCACAGTTATCCAGGAATTTGGCATGATTCGAAGTGAAGCTGATCACTCTGTATTCTATCGGCATTCTGCTTCGAGTCTCTGTATTTATCTGGTGGTCTATGTTGACGACATTGTTATTACCGGCAATGACCAGGATGGTATTACTAAATTGAAGCAACATCTCTTTCAACACTTTCAGACTAAGGATCTGGGCAAACTAAAGTATTTTATGGGTATTGAGGTCGCTCAGTCTAGCTCATGTATTGTGATATCACAACGAAATTATGCCTTAGATATTCTTGAGGAGACAAGAATGCAAGGTTGTAGACTTGTTGACACTCCGATGGATCCGAATTCTAAACTTCTGCCAGGACAGGAGGAGCCTCTTAGCGATCCTGCAAGATATAGACGGTTGGTTGGTAAATTAAATTACCTTGCAGTGACAAGACCTGACATTTCCTTTTCTGTGAGTGTTGTGAGTCAGTTTATGGATTCTCCGTGTGATAGTCATTGGGATGCAGTTGTTCGCATTCTTCGGTATATAAAATCAGCTCCAGGCAAAGGTTTATTGTTTGAGGATCGAGGCCATGAGCAGATCGTTGGATACTCAGATGCTGATTGGGCATGATCACCTTCTGATAGACGTTCTACGTCTGGATATTGTGTCTTAGTAAGAGGAAATTTGGTGTCCTGGAAGAGCAAGAAACAGAATGTGGTTGCTCGGTCTTGTGCAGAAGCAGAATATCGAGCGATGGCTATGGCGACATGTGAGCTAATTTGGATCAAACAGTTGCTCAAGGAGTTGAAATCTGGTGAGATTAGTCAGATGGGACTTGTGTGTGATAATCAAGCTGCTCTTCATATTGTGTCAAATCCAGTGTTCCATTAGAGAACTAAACACATTGAGATTGACTGTCACTTTGTTAGAGAAAAGATACTCTCGGGAGATATTGCTACAAAGTTTGTGAAGTCGAATGATCAGCTTGCAGATATTTTCACCAAGTCCCTCACTGGTCCTCGTATTAACTACATATGTAACAAGCTCGGTACATATGATTTATATGCACCAACTTGAGGGGGAGTGTTAGAATAGTCATGTAAATAGGAGCAAATAAATAACCCTAACCCAATATATATTAGGAGTAGGACATGATATGTGTGTGTATATATATAGGGCTCATTGTAACATATGTCAATACATCAATAATATATTTTCTCCCGTGCATTCTCACAATTACTTTCTGCTTTATAAATATATCTTTATTGCCATTACAATTGCCAAGAGAGATGATCTGATATACCTTGACTTATTCTCATTATTGAATCAGTTGCTGGAATGGAAATAAAGCTGTTGACTTTGAAGTTTTTGTGGTATAATGCAACATTTACTTATTGCAGGGTTGTTAGCCAAGTTGATTACCCTTCGTTGGTTGATTTACGGGGGCTTCTTCTGGACCTGGTTGCCCAACTCCTTGGTGCCCTATCGAGGATCAGGTAAGTGAATGGTATTGTACATTTCTATAGTCCGATATTTTTGAAACTCACACACTTGATACCAACTTAATTGGAAAATTCTTTCTAAGGAGGATGGAATAAAAATGGCGATGAAGAGAGAAGAAAGAAATGATACCTCTGCAACTTTCCCTGATTGTGTCAAGTGAAAAAATAACAAGTTTCATGAAAGTCGTTTGTGTGTGCCCTATATACATCATAGAGTTTGTGTACTTCCCAAATTATTTTGATAAGTGAGAATCTGAAGTTCAGCCTCGCGCTTCATTGTTGTGGGTATTAACGCTTCCCCTCTCTGTCACCAGATTTAGTTCAGTGACAGAACGCTTCTTCATGGAACTCAACACACGCCGAATAGATACTAGTGTTGCTAGAAGTGAAACACTTAGTATTATAAACGGAATGCGCTACCTGAAGCTTGGGGTATGTCTTATTTTATTTTGCTGAATTAATATCCATTGAGGTACTATGGTGATAAAGATATTTCCAGGTAAAGACAGAGGGTGGACTGAATGCTTCAGCTTCCTTTGTGGCTAAAGCTAACCCACTTAATCGTGCTCCTCATAAACGAAAAAGCGAACTTCATCATGCCTTATGCAACATGCTATCAAACATCTTAGCACCTCTTGCGGACAGTGGAAAAGGTCAATGGCCTCCTTCAGGCATAGATCCTGCACTAACTTTATGGTATGAAGCTGTGGCACGAATAAGGGTGCAACTCATGCATTGGATGGACAAGCAAAGCAAACATATTGCTGTAAGCATCTTAAAAAGGCCATTTTAGAGAACTTCCTCCTGTCTTCTCTGATGTTTTTCCATCTAAGTTCAAATATAAATGAGGTGAAAAGAAGATCAAATCTGTGGAAAAGTCTCAAAAAGTTTTTGTCTGCACAAATTTAATGGTTTGTTCTACACCAAAGTAAGATGGTTTCTAGTCCCTGTCATTTTGGCCAAGTTTTTTCTTTCACATTCTGTTGTCCATAGTGCATGCAGGTTTTTTTACATTTTCCGTTTCTGGCTTGACTTAGTAATTTCTATTGCTTGCCGTTTACTATGAACAATTGATTTACTTTTAAATCAAATTGTGTCTAGCATGTCAAACAAGGTGACCATAGACTGGTTCATCTATTTTATGTAGTCTGTTTTTAGCAAGAAAAACTCTGAATCCATGAAACGATAGTATATGATCTCATTTGGATTCATTTATTCTGTTCAATGGGCACTGAATAAGTTTAGCTTCCAGAGAATGGATACGATAAGTCAGCAAAAGTTTATATCCCAGGTTGAAGTTCTAAAATGCATTTACAGTATTGTGTATGAATATTCTTTTGATTATGTTAGTCAAGAGAATAATTAAGAATATGATGTTGTTTTTAGTGATTAGTTCATAATTAGCAATATCAAGAATTATAAAACTTTTCTTATGTCATGTAGCTTCAAATTCCTACAACATAACTGACTTATATTTTTAAACGGTCTTTGGGGAATCCTCACATTAAGGCTAGTTTTTGGGGTTGAGTAAGTTAGGCTGAAGGTCCATTTTCTTAACATGGAATCAGAGCCAAACCCATCCCTATTCTTGGTTCACCCAATATTGGGCCCTCATGATATATTGTCCGTGATTTAGATATCCATTCCAGCCTTGAGTATATAGAGGGCTCCTAGAATGTGCCACTGGTGATAGTACACTATTTTGGCTACATTATTCAAGCCATTGGTTTATTATTCTTGTGAGTTCTTAGTGTTTGTTGTTTTGCAAAATAAGCAAACTCAAGTTTCACCGCATTGTTGGAAGGGATTTCTAAGTATCTAGAGAATTATTAACAATATTGAGTAGAAAAATCCTAATGCTCATATTATTCAGAATAATTAAGACATGTGTGGAGAGTAATATTTACTGATTATGTCATAATTAAGACTCACAAGATTCAGACAACTTTTCTTGTTTTATGTAGCTGAAAACTCCAATATAATGAGCCTCATGTATGATGTCCAATCCTAAACTTTATTTCCCTAACTTCATGTGGATTTAGGATGTACTGATTCAAATTCTTTAAACCCCTGGGAAAGCCAAAAAGAAACAATAAAATAGTGAAGAGAAAAAGAGGCATAGAAAAGTGGACTCCGTTCATAATTCCTTAGCGTGTGAAAAGTCCAGATCAAAGTGCTAAGATAATATTCATTATTTTCCTCCATTGATTGTTGTTCTCACATATTTCTCTGTTTCTAGATTGTTGTTTTTTTTATCTAATTTGTATATATTCTGCAACCCAGGTTGGATATCCATTAGTTACACTTCTTCTGTGTCTTGGTGATCCTCATGTTTTCCTCAGTAACTTTGGTCCTCACATGGAGCAACTCTATAAGCATTTGAGGGTAAGCTGTGAAGCTTTAGGAACACAGCAAAACCTCACTGTAGCCGCTTCTTACTTTTCTTTTGCATCAACCGAGTCAGGTTATCTACTTATGCAGTTGGTATAGGTAAGAACATAGCATTATATAACATTGCTCTTTCTGTAGGACAAGAGCCATCGATTCATGGCCTTAGACTGTTTACACCGCGTACTGAGATTTTACTTGGGCGTTCATGGTGATTCCCAGCCTCCAAATCGTGTATGGGATTACCTAGACAGTGTGTCGTCACAACTCCTTACAGTTCTCAGAAAAGGCATGCTTACACAGGATGTGCAACATGATAAACTAGTAGAATTCTGTGTGACCATAGCTGAACACAACATCGATTTTGCTATGAACCATACAATATTGGAATTGCTGAAGCAAGATAGTCCAAGCGAAGCCAAAGTTATTGGTCTTCGTGCTTTGCTTGCCATTGTCATGTCTCCTACCAGCCAGCATGTTGGGTTGGAAATTCTTCATGGTAATTATGACATTCTTAGTTTTTTGGTATTCTTTATTCATTTTTTGGCCCTGTTATTCTGAAGTCATCATTTTGTTATCATATGAATTGGTAGCTCGTGGTATTGGCCACTACATCCCAAAAGTGAAGGCTTCAATTGAGTCAATTTTGAGATCTTGTCACAAGACCTACAGCCAGGCTCTTCTTACTTCTTCAAGGACAACCATAGGTAATTGTCTTAAGTACGATAGCTTATTGTCCTGAACCTTTATATGAGGCAACTTGCATGTTTGTTTGGTCGAATTGGTTAGCCAGTTTCTCAGAATTCAGTTTAAGAAATATGTAATTCTTTGGTTTAGTTACAATCTTCTTGAGATACATTTTTACTGTTCCGAAGGTATTGTTTGTTGGTCAGCTGTTATACTCACCTGTAGAGACATACATCTTTGAAACCGCATATATTTACTTAATTTGGTTAAGCCTCTTGGATTTCTTTGCTTCTTGTCTGTTTCATGTATTAAAAAATTGTGAATCACATATGTGGTTTTTCAACTAGAATACACCAATCCATAGCCTCTGTAATCCTCACACTGGTAGAACCCTGAATTTGGCTGTGGTCAATTTGATTTTGTGATTCAGATGGCTTCTTATGGGCAATGCAAGTAAAAGAAATATATTGTAGGTTGAATATATGTTTCTTTATTTTTCTGTTACTCAAGAATGATAATATATTGTGGTTGATGTGCCTGAGACAAAACCAAGTGGCGTTGCTTTCATTAAAAATAAAAACAAAAACCAACTGACAATGCTAAAATATCTGGAAATTGGATATAACCGATGCTCCCTTCACCTTGGTTTTGATCTGAAGCCCTGCTTCCTCCTAGTGGCTATGCCGTACAACCTTCCTATCCTTGCAAACAAGAAGGCAGGTCTGGGTGTAAAACCCATTTCCAGTTCTTCGTCCTCTAACAATTCTCACCAAAGATAATTATCAAAAAAATAATTAAAAAACAATGTTGAGCAAAGATATGATTTCTAATTTCAGGTGTGTGGCTGCAGTGCAAATATGAGGCTCACAGGAGAATACTTAAGCTGATTTTCAGTAACGAAGTCTGTCTCTTTGCTAAGGCTGTTTCTTTTTATCAATCCTTTACAGTCTCTTTGCTATGGCTGTTTCTTTTTATCAATCTTTTACAGTGAGGTGTTAGCTCCAAGGCTCTGTTCATAAGCCCCTCCATTTTTTGTTATTAAGCTTAAAAAAGAAAACAAGAAGTTAAAATATTAAAATAAATTACCAATAAAAATATGTTGAGAATAAAATATTGATATCAAAAGCAATATGTCCAATGATTTGTTTAAGCATCTTGGAATAGTAACATTGTACATAACAACATACTAAGTCACCAAATTCAGAAATAAATTAAAGAATATATGTAATTTTTAGTCAAATACTTAAAACAGATTAAGAATAAAGTGTTTATGGTTGCACAACGTTGGATCTCCGAAGGTGCAGAGCATTGAAGATGTGTTATTAGAAATTAAAGTGTATTGTTGGACAGCTCGAGCCATAAGGTCTGCACGGGACAAATGGCTCACCTATCAAGGAATTAGTATCGTGTGACTTTAGCCTCAATGGTTGCCTTCGAGATTTTAGAGCCTCCTCACTTAGCTTAAATTGGAAATGCTTAAAACGTTTAGGGGTCTTTGGGTCTAGAAAGAAGTTATACTTATACAGCGATAGTAATGTATTAGTAATGCAGGGATTATAATGCTGAGATTAGTAATATAAAAATTAGTAACATGGATTATTTCTTGTTGGATGTTTGTTTCTTTGATATATTACAAATTAGTACACAATTGAAATATGTGTTTACTTCTTAAACAAAAACAAAAGTTTGTTTACTGTTATTAGGTTTGGTTTTGATCTTTTAATATTTTGATCCATAATACCCACATTCTTAACCCACATTCTACCCCGCATAATATAATGTACAGATTCTGGCATGACTTATGTGGGTATTATTTATGAGGGAAAGAAAAGTAGCAACCAAACATTGTACTAACAATGCTGAATTTTATCTGGAGATTAAGTCTCCTTACTCCACCGACCAAACAACCCTCTATACATCCTTTTTTCATCAGGTCATTACCTCATCTAAAAAGTTTAAATTATTAGAGCAGTACATTTATTTATTTATATTGGTCTGCAACACACCACCTCATGTGCGGGCTTGACTCTTTTTTCTTGGGCCAAACACATGGAAATTCTTTTTAAAATGGGTCATGGTGAGACTTGAATTCTAGACCGCTATCTGCTTTAGTACCATATTTGAATTGTGTGACTACCACATCTAAAAGCTTAAATTATTGGAGAGGAGGCATGTGTGTTTATTTGTGTTATGTCTTGCAGTAGTTTATGTACAGTAGTATTTGATCAATCTTATTCGTGAGTTAACAGTTGCGAAACTTTATGCTTTGATTATCTGTAGTTCAGATTCTAAATTCACAATTTTATGGCCTTTTACTATCGACAGGCATTCTTTTGGCTTTTCTGTTAGTTATCCTGCAATTTAATTTTTATGGCTCAGGTTTCAAAAATCTTTGTTTGATAAAGAGATTTTGTAACCTAAATTATAAATATTGCACAAACCAAATCAATGTTTATAGTTTGGGCTTTAAAATCAAGCCTTTGAATGTTCATTCACCAATTCAACACCTTTTCAGCCATACCTCTTAGGAAACTTGCCTTTTCACATTCTGTTAATCCCCTAGAGAATATTTCTCTTATCTCATCTTTGGACATCTTCTCTTGAATTTTTTCTCTAAATTGTCTGAGGAAGTGCATTTTGTGCCAAATAAGTGTACATATAAATGCTTTTGTTCGCCAGATGCTGTAACAAAGGAGAAGTCTCAGGGTTATCTATTCCGCTCAGTTCTGAAGTGTATACCATATCTGATTGAAGAAGTTGGCCGAAGTGATAAAATAACTGGGATAATACCTCAACATGGCATCAGTATCGATCCAGGTGTGCGCGAGGAAGCTGTACAGGTACTCAATCGCATTGTAAGATACCTACCACACCGTCGATTCGCAGTTATGAGAGGGATGGCAAACTTTATTTTGCGTCTTCCAGATGAGTTCCCTCTTCTTATTCAAACGTCTCTGAAGCGCCTTTTGGAGCTCATGTGTTTTTGGAGAGCTTGCCTAACGGATGATATGGTGGAGTATGATGTTTCAGATGCAAAGCGTGTGCAGAGAACTGAGGGATTCAAGAAGTCTTCTTTCCATCATTCCCAGACAATTGAATTCCATGCTTCAGAGATAGATGCAGTTGGTCTTATATTCCTTAGCTCCGTGGATAGTCAGATTCGGCACACAGCACTGGAGTTACTGCGCTGTGTTCGTGCTTTGCGAAATGATATTAGGGAACTTTCATTGCTTGAGCGATCAGATCATATCTTGAAAAATGAAGCTGAACCCATATTTATAATTGATGTTTTAGAAGAGAATGGGGTGGGTACCAGTTATTCTTTTATGTAGTGCATTCTGAACACTGAACATTCGGGTACTTCTGTTATTTCTAATTAGGAAATTCAGGTATATATCTAGTAAGGAGGTACGCTATTTTGCAGGATGACATAGTTCAGAGTTGCTACTGGGATTCGGGGCGTCCATTTGATCTGAGGCGCGAGTCTGATCCTGTACCCCCTGATGTTACTCTCCAATCTATACTATTTGATAGCCCCGATAAGCACAGATGGGCTCGATGTCTTAGTGAGCTTGTCAAGTACGCTGCTGAGCTGTGCCCGAGTTCTGTTCAGGATGCAAAGTAAGCCAGTTGTGGAAATATAGACATGTTAAACGTGAAAGTGTGCCATGCTTTCTACTTTAGAGTGTCATCTATCTCTTATAAGCACCTCTTGGGTATACTAGGGAAAGTAAAAAAATTCTGTTGTGGAATGATGTGTAAAATGGTTTACGTCCAACTACACTTTCATGTTACCATATTTCCTTACTTTTCCTTAGAATCATGAATTAGTTTCTCTTCTCTGCAAGAAAAATCTACACATCTAATTTGACTTAGAATAAACATGTGCTGTATTTTAGGATGCGATGAACATTATGTTTGTGCATTGAATTGCTTGTTGCTTGATGAATATCAAGAATTCGACCTTGATATATGCCTTTTGCTGGGGTATTTTGGTCATTATCTCAGAAAACAAATATTTCAAGTTCCATTTCTTGTTCATTGATGCAGCTCCTTATTTTTCAAATTCAAGTAATTTTATGAAGATGGCTAAATCTTCCATCTTATTTTAATGCTAATTGCAGATTGGAAGTTATTCAGCGGCTTGCTCATATCACTCCTTCGGATTTGGGCGGAAAGGCCCATCAATCACAGGACACAGATAACAAGCTAGATCAATGGCTGATGTATGGAATGTTCGCATGCTCATGTCCACCTGATAGTAAAGAAGGTGGTGGTTCAGCAGCTACAAAAGAACTTTTCCATCTAATCTTCCCATCCTTAAAGTCTGGTTCCGAACCAAATATAGTAAGTAGTGGCTACAGAAAACCTTTCAGATGGGTAATACAGTTGTCATACTGTCTCTATGTGTCTATTTCTCGATGTAAGTGTTGGAGCTTAGAATAGTATATTAACAATCTAATGAGAAATTGATAGCGCTACAAGATTTTTCTTACTGTGTTTTTCATGAGAACCTTTTAGAATCCTTTGACTAAATTTGATCTTCAGACTTCCTCCTGCCACTATCTAGGACAATTATATAATGCCTTTGGAGCTTGAAAAACTGTTAAAGCACAAGAGTTGATCTCGTTATGATAAAAATTTTCAGTTTGATAAATAATCCTTCAGCAGCCCCATGTGATGACACTGGTTATTATCAGGAGCACTTGAGATACTGTTATATTTGTACGTATTGAAAAAGTTGTTCAAGGATTTGTTACTCTCTGAAATATTTTTATGAGAATAAGAGCCCAGGAAACTGGGGTTATGGTGTGTATTAGTATATCGTGCACCTGAGAGTAGAAGAGAATCAAAAGTTCTCATTTTATGTTTAACGATGTGTCAAGTAATTTGTTCTTTTCGCCTGTTTTAGCATGCAGCTACAATGGCTCTTGGCCATGCACATCTTGAAATATGTGAAGTCATGTTCAATGAGCTTGCATCTTTCATCGACGAGGTTTCTCTGGAGTCAGAAGGGAAACCAAAATGGAAGGTACTTCTTTTGATACTTCCCCATCATTTAACTCCTTTGTGTCAGCTTGCCTGCTATTATGTCTGTAATTGAGTGGTTGATTCTTCCTTGGATTCTTCTCCTTCTTTGGAGTGGCGGAATGTTATGAGTTTCTATACCTCATGGCACAGAGTTCTGCGAAGAGTGTGAACATGGAGCTTCTTAACCCTTTGAGTTATTACAAGCGGATGCAGCCCCCAATTTAATGCAAAGTGGTTGTAGACAAACTTGTTAGTCAAGAGATAGCATCATGAGTTTTCCATACACGATTTATTTACATCAGCTGACAGGTGTATGTTTAACGTCATCCTTATAACAATGCCCAGGTTTGCAAAACACGTTTCTTGCATGCTAATGGCAGGAGATAATATTGCTGGTGATCTTCTCTAGCCAATTCTGTTATATCTGAAAATCTTGATGTGTTCATTAATCTCGATTACCTTTAATAATCGATTTTAAGCAAACTGCAATTTGACACTAAATTCATCTTCTGTAAACTAATGAGTCTATTATATTGGCAAAAGAATTTCCATATTTTTGCTAATAGAATCTTTGCATGAAACTCTCTGTAATTACAACAACAGTCTTTCAAGATGCTGTGCTGAACTTTTTGTGTGCCTGATTGGGTATGTAGTTATAGGTATTCATTTTCACGTCACTTATTTGGTATACATATATGTCCAGTCAGATCTTTAAGTAGATATTCAATGTTTTCGTTGCAGAGCCAAAGGTCCCGTCGAGAAGAACTTCGTATCCACATTGCAAATATATACCGCACAGTTGCTGAGAATATCTGGCCTGGAATGCTTAGTAGGAAACCAGTTTTCCGCCTACATTATTTAAAGTTCATTGAAGATACAACCAGACAGATATTAACAGCATCTGCAGAGAGTTTCCAAGATATGCAACCCCTCCGTTATGCACTTGCTTCTGTACTGAGATCCCTGGCCCCTGAATTTGTTGAGTCCAAATCGGAGAAATTTGATATTAGAACAAGGAGGCGACTCTTTGATCTTCTTCTCACCTGGAGCGATGATGCTAGCAATATTTGGAATCAGGATGGTGTTAATGATTATCGACGTGAAGTGGAGCGATACAAGTCTGCTCAGCACTCTCGATCAAAAGACTCCTTGGACAAATTATCATTTGATAAAGAATTGAGTGAACAGGTAGAGGCAATCCAGTGGGCTTCCTCAAATGCAATGGCTTCACTATTGTATGGCCCGTGCTTTGATGACAATGCAAGAAAGATGAGCGGGCGTGTAGTATCTTGGATTAATAGCCTATTCATTGAGCCTGCGCCAAGGGCTCCGTTTGGTTATTCACCTGCTGATCCAAGAACTCCATCTTATTCAAGATTCACTGGTGAAAGTGGCAGAGGAACAACTGGTCGTGATAGGCACAGAGGAAGTCATCTTCGAGTTTCACTTGCAAAATTAGCTTTAAGAAATCTTCTTCTAACAAATTTGGACCTATTTCCTGCTTGCATTGATCAGGTGCTCCTTCTTCTCCTTTTCTTTTCTTCTACTGTTTTTCAACTGTTCGCTGGTAAATCTGGTCTAGCACTACAATGCCTCCATTATGCGGCGCTATGAAATAGAAAAAGAATTCTGCGTCGATAGCCTTTTCACCTCTTCTCTTCCGTCGGTCTTGTAGGACTTCTCTGTGCATGTATTTTATTCATTTATTATATACTACACTTGTTTGCTTATGCTAATACTAATGATATGTGTTCAAGTTGCACTTGTATGATCGGATTAAGCATCTTAAATGTGATTGTTAATGTGATTGTCATGAGGTGTGCCCTTTGGATTAATCTTTATTGTTTGACGGTTTTTACTTGGTGTTATGAGGTATACATACATAATGCTGTCATGAGGTATGCCATTTTGATTAATCTTTATCTTTTGATATTAAGTAAATGAAATGTGTCTGTATCCATTAGGTGTCTCAATCACATTCTTTTAGCATTTTCAGTGTTGCATTTACTGCTACCTACTTGATATACAGCTTAGATTGAAGATTCACCAACTTATTTGTTGTAGTTACGTATAGCAAGTTATATTTAACCTTCTCTGCCCTTGGTAGATTTTTGTTGTTCATGTTGTTATACCTCTGAAGCACTTAAGTTTGGATTTGGTACAGTGCTACTACTCAGATGCTGCAATTGCAGATGGCTACTTCTGTGTGCTAGCAGAAGTCTACATGCGTCAAGAGATACCGAAATGTGAAATTCAGAGACTCTTAAGCCTGATCCTCTACAAGGTTGTAGATCCTTCTAGACAAATTCGTGATGATGCCCTTCAGATGCTTGAGACGCTTTCTGTCCGTGAATGGGCTGAGGATGGCATGGAGGGTTCAGGAGGCTACAGAGCTGCTGTTGTAGGGAACCTTCCTGACTCATACCAGCAGTTCCAGTACAAACTCTCTTGCAAACTTGCTAAAGATCACCCTGAACTGAGTCAGTGGCTTTGTGAAGAAATCATGCAGAGGCAGCTTGATGCAGTCGATATAATTGCACAGCATCAAGTCTTGACGTGCATGGCTCCATGGATTGAGAACCTCAATTTCTGGAAACTCAAGGACTCTGGATGGAGTGATAGACTTTTGAAAAGTCTTTATTACGTTACATGGCGGCATGGTGATCAATTTCCTGATGAAATTGAGAAGCTTTGGAGTACAATTGCCAGCAAACCCAGGAACATAAGTCCAGTTTTAGATTTTTTGATTGCAAAAGGTATTGAAGATTGTGATTCAAATGCATCAGCAGAAATAAGTGGCGCATTTGCTACATACTTCTCTGTTGCCAAAAGAGTGAGTTTATATTTAGCTCGTATATGCCCCCAACGTACTATTGATCACTTGGTTTATCAACTGGCTCAGCGAATGCTCGACAGTGTAGAACCTCTGAGGCCTAGTGCCAACCAAGGTGAGGGAAATGGAAACATCGTGTTGGAATTTTCTCAGGGGCCTTCTGTTGCTCAAGTCGCATCAGTTGTAGAGAGTCAACCTCACATGTCACCTTTACTAGTTCGCGGGTCCTTTGATGGTCCACTAAGGAACACAAGTGGGAGCTTGAGCTGGAGAACAGCAGCTGTTGGAGGGAGAAGTGCCTCAGGCCCATTGACTCCTATGCCTCCTGAGTTGAATATTGTCCCGATAACTGCTGGTCGGTCTGGCCAACTTCTTCCATCACTGGTCAACATGTCAGGGCCATTAATGGGAGTACGGAGTTCAACCGGAAGTATGCGAAGTCGTCATCGCTCTCGAGACAGCGGAGACTATTTCATTGACACTCCAAATTCTGGGGATGATGGGTTGCATTCTGGGACTGTTATGCACGGTATCAACGCAAAAGAACTTCAATCAGCATTGCAAGGACATCAGCAGCACTTGCTCTCTCATGCAGACATAGCTTTGATTCTACTTGCTGAAATTGCTTATGAGAACGATGAGGACTTCCGGGAGCATTTACCTTTGCTCTTTCATGTCACTTTTGTATCAATGGATAGTTCGGAGGATATTGTCTTGGAGCATTGTCAGCATCTGCTTGTTAATCTATTGTATTCCCTTGCTGGGCGTCATTTGGAGTTATATGATGTTGAAAATAATGATGGAGAGAACAAGCAGCAAGTAGTAAGCCTCATAAAGTATGTTCAATCTAAGCGAGGTAGCATGATGTGGGAGAATGAGGACCCCACGGTAGTGAGGACGGAGCTACCAAGTGCAGCACTCTTGTCTGCTCTGGTGCAGAGTATGGTGGACGCAATCTTCTTTCAAGGAGATCTTCGAGAAACTTGGGGAGCAGAGGCACTTAAATGGGCTATGGAGTGCACATCTAGGCATTTGGCCTGCCGCTCTCACCAGATTTACCGTTCACTAAGGCCTCGTGTAACAAATGATGCATGTGTATCCTTGCTACGTTGTCTTCACAGGTGCTTGGGAAATCCTATACCAGCTGTTTTAGGTTTTGTTATGGAGATCTTGTTGACATTACAGGTGATGGTGGAGAATATGGAACCAGAGAAGGTTATACTCTATCCCCAGCTTTTCTGGGGTTGTGTGGCCATGATGCATACAGATTTTGTCCATGTGTACTGTCAAGTGCTGGAGCTTTTTCGTCGGGTTATTGACCGTTTATCTTTCCGAGATCGAACAACAGAGAATGTGCTTCTTTCAGGTATGCCTCGAGATGAGCTTGATTCAAGTGTTTCTGACAGTTCTGACTTCCAACGTCTGGAATCACGGAATGCTTGTGAGCCATCAGCGTCAAATGCAAAGTTCCCAGTCTTTGAAGGAGTGCAGCCACTGGTTCTTAAAGGCCTTATGTCCACTGTCAGTCATGGTGTTTCTGTTGAGCTTCTATCGAGGATCACAGTGCCTTCGTGCGATTCCATCTTCGGTGATGCAGAAACACGCCTTTTGATGCACATTACAGGCTTGCTTCCCTGGCTCTGCTTACAGCTCAGCCAGGATGCAGTTATGGGGTTTATGTCACCACTACAGCAGCAACATCATAAGGCTTGCTCTGTTGCAGCCAATATAGCCGTGTGGTGTCAATCAAAATCAATGGATGAATTAGCTACTGTTTTTATGGCTTACTCCCGTGGTGAGATCAAAAGAATAGAAAACCTTTTAGCTTGTGTTTCACCATTACTATGCAATGAATGGTTCCCCAAGCACTCAACTCTGGCATTTGGGCACCTCCTACGGCTTCTTGAAAGAGGGCCAGTGGAATATCATCGTGTTATCCTTCTTATGCTGAAGGCATTGCTTCAGCATACTCCAATGGATGCTGCTCAGAGTCCACAATTATATGCAATTGTATCTCAGTTGGTGGAAAGCCCTTTGTGTTGGGAGGCACTTAGTGTGTTGGAAGCGCTTTTACACAGTTGTAGCTCTTTACCTGGATCACATCCTAATGAGCTGGGGCAATTTGAGTATGGGCTCGTTAGCACCGAAGAGAAGAGTCTTGCACCTCAAACCTCATTTAAGGCTCGAAGTGGACCATTGCAGTTTGCAATGGGCCTCGGGTTTGGAGCAGGTTCGGCACCAGGGGGACAATCTAATGCATCTGAATCGGGTTTATCAGCAAGAGAATTAGCATTGCAAAACACGCGGTTGATGCTAGGGAGGGTGCTTGATAGTTGTCCACTTGGGAAACGGAGAGATTATAGAAGATTAGTTCCTTTTGTAACAATTACAGGGAACCTGTAAGCTTCTCGTTTACACGTTATTTTGACTGAGAAAATTATGATATCTGTGAGCTTGTCTTGTAAATAAGTGAGCTCATTTAATAATGTAGAGTTAGCTTGGTTCTAATATTTAGAATGCACCAAGCTCCCTCGAGTCTAGTTTTGGTCTAGTTCTTTACATATTTTCAGCTCTATAGATTTGTATATTGTAATCACATAATCAAATGAATGCTTGATCACTATAATGGTATTGGCTACTTTGATGTTTAATTTTTTTTTTAAAAAAATGGTGTAGTACGAACTCCTTGAATATATCATGGATTCCGAAAGATAATGTCTCTTTCATATGTCCAAGTATGTATTCATCAAGATTGACAAAGCAGAAGGAGGAGATTGTCCCTCAATTTTACCATCCAAGGAAATAGGAAAACACTACGGTAAGTATTTGGTAAAAACAAATGCTTTTTAACTGGGGACATTGCAAAGTTATCTTTTAAGTCGCCTGATTATTTCTTAAGGTATTAAATTTAGAAATAATTTCAAAGACCTCCCCTTGCATTTGACTTCATCACACTAACCTCATAAATATTACGCTTACCTTCCTTATTTGATTTTCTTAAACAATTAGTTTAAACTACTTATTATTAATACAAAATATTTACAATATGACTAGGTTGCTCCTTATAAATACTAGTTTTAGAGTACGTGCGTTGCACGTGTATGCCGTGTCAAAATTAAATTTGTGTATAGGAGGAAGGAATTATGTAAAACAACAATGTACGTTAAAGAAGATAAAATGTTTATTTATTATATTAACTAACAAAATAGCTGAATTCAAAATAATTAAGTATCTTCTGGACTTGCGAAGGTGAACAATTTAATATGAACGTGCAAGTTTGTCCCGTGTTAGCAATAGTAATACTTAAGCAAGTCTAACAAAGACAACTTTGCAACTAATAGTGGTTGGTTTGGAAATACTTGATAGCCTATTATGTAGGATGAGAACTCTTAATGATTTAGTAGGCAAAACAAAATATCAAACACATCGAATACCCTTACGCTTCTCTCTAAAAGTTTTCTCTCCCTTCTCTCTAAATGTCAAACACCAAAGAAGACCCCACCCATCCACCTGAACCTCCTGACCAAACAAAGGAGACATCGACAACTCAGCTACCTACCCCCCTCCCCCCCTCCAAAACTCCCTCTGACCAGTTAACTGCTAGCCCAACGGCTAATAACCCCAAGGCCACCGTTGGAACCACCACCGGAATCATAGCCACAGTCACAACACCACCAGAAAACACCCAACATAATTCTTCTGATACCAACCAAACACCCAATTCCTCTGATAACATCACCCAGAAACACACCCAGATTACTAACCACACTGCTTACCCAAAAATCTCTACTAATTTCGATCAACCCCAACCCAAAATCAGTCACACAAATGACCTTACTAAAGGAGCCCAACAAATCATGCAAACACAAAATGGCAAACAAATACCCAACCCCGTCCTTCCTAAATAACAAACTGAGGGATTTCAAGGGAGCACTTCCACCAAAAGTAAACAACTGGTTTCTAAACCAACTTTTGCCGCCACTGTCCAAACCAACCTCAAATCTCCTGAGAATGACACCATGGTTGAGATTCAACACGGCACACATCTTGGTAAACCGGCGGTTTTCTTTAAGGCGGAGGATTACTTTGTTAATTTAGCAAAAGAATGCAGATTCACCATCATTGGTAAGTTCTATCGAGGTAAACCATCCATGGAGGAAATTAGGAAGACTTTCATTAGGCAATTCCAACTCTCTGCCTCGGTCAAGATAGCATATTTTGACCCTAAGCATGTTTACCTCGATTTTGCTAATAAAGTTGATTACAATCACGTCTTTGCTAAGGACTATATAGACATTGGCGATGCCCCTATGAAAATTCTCAAGTGGACTCCGGATTTCAAACCAGAGGAGGAAACGCCCATTGTTCCTGTTTGGATCCTAATTCACCAACTCCCCTGGCACCTATTTAAATGGAATATTGTTTCTAGACTAGTGCAAGATGTTGGTGTGGCAGTGGCTCCGGACCTGGCAACCTATTCTAAATCTAAAGGCAATGTTGCAAAGGTTAAAGTCGAAATTGATCTTTTAAAGCCTAGACTCGATCAAATATGGCTAGGCTATAAGTTGATGGAGCCGATGATGGAAAGTGGCTTGACATTGAATATGAAAAGGTTCCAAACTATTGTGTGTATTGTAAAATGCAAGGTCACTATGAGAGCCAATGCAGAAACAAGATCCGTGATGAAAGAACAAAAACTCAAAAGGAAGCTCAACTCAACAAGGAGAAGGAACACAAAAGAGATAAGCCAAAAGATGATGAATTTCAAACGGTTTCTAAGAAGAAGAGTGCCAAGTGAGGTTTCAGAACAGTAGTCATATCGAGATGGCCAACAAACCTAATGAGCATAACCAGGAAGATCAAAGATCGAATGAAAGGCAAATCCAGAATCATCAATTAGTGAACCAAGATTTGAGAGGTAAGGCAAAAAATGGAATAGTTATCAATGAGCCTACCGAGATGCAGATGTCTCCCATGGAGGAAGATGTACCTGGTAAAGGTAAAAACAAAATGGAGGAAGAAACCAAACAAAACAACATACAGAGGAGTGATCAAAATATTAACAAGAAGAAGAGGGTCAGAGTGAAAAAGAAGAACCAAATCATCGATAGCAATGAAGCTCAACTCCAAAACACAACCTTGGGAAAAGGCCAACCAAGTAGCAAGAAAACTGATACAACAACCAAACCATCGGAGCAGAATACTAGCAACAAAGAAGACAACAACACTACCATCGACAATGATCAAAACAGTAGACACTCGTTCCAGGAGAATAATACCAATGGTGAGAACAACACCAATCTCATTGAGGAGGAAGGCAACAGCAGAAGCGGATCAGAACAAAACAACAACAAAAACAACCATGCAATTGATCCAGGAGATGCCCATAACACCTATCTTAAACTTATTAGTGGTACCAGCTTAGAAGAGGATAAAGAGAGTGAAAATATGTACATCTTCAATAATATTCAAATGGCAGAATCATCCTTTGAGGATGACGGGGAAGAGGACAGCGAAGAAGATAGTGACTATGAGGATGATATGAGCATTGAAGAAACTGATGATTTCGAAAGTGTTGACAGTGAAAGCTTTCAGAATGAGGATCAACCTGTGAACCATACAACTGATGATCATGCGGTACAACTAATTGAAACTTTCAATTCCAATGCTTTAGTGGAGATAAATGTAAGCTCTGAAATTGATAAGATTGTTGAAAGAGCTCACCTATCACCTAGAGGTAGAGGAAGAGGCAGAAATAACATCAAGAGGGGTAGTCACAAACCCAGAGGAAGAGGTGGAAGATTCACCTATCAACAAGCTGTGGTTATACCACAGGAACAAAACCTCTCCAACTGATTCATGATGTTTAAATCCTTATATTGGAATATTAAAATCATCAACTCTAGTGGTGCTTTTGATAGACTAAAGTAAATTATCTAGCTCCAAAATCTTCCTTTCATTGCTATTAGTGAACCTTTTCACAAGGTAGATCATCTTGATAAGTTCAGATCTATGCTAGGCTATGATAATGCTCATGCCAATATGAATAGTCAACTATGGATCTTCTGGAATAATGATCTGAACTGTAATGTGGTGGAGGAATCAGATTAACAGGTTACTTGTATAATTGAATGGATGGGAACAAACATCCTTGTTACTTCTGTTTATGCAAAATGTGATGTTGGTTTGAGAGAACATCTCTGGAATAACCTAAGGGATATCTCCCAGAATTATAAGCTCCCTTGGTACATTGCAGGAGATTTCAATTGTATTATTGATCCAAGTGAGAAACAGGGCGGTAACCTTCACAGAATGTCCAAAAGCATGCCTGTGATACAATTTATCATGGATTGTGATCTTATTGACCCAGGCTTCTCAGGCTCACAATTTACCTGGTGCAATGGGTGGTCTCCTAACAGAAGAGTCTGGAAAAGGCTAGATAGGGTGCTGGTTAACCAAGAATGGATGAATAACTATGATTCTACTAATGTCAATCATTTAATTAGAACATGCTCTGATCACTCACCCCTACTCACTATTGCTAAGAATACTTTACAGCCTACTATCAAATATTTCAGATTCTTAGATTTCTGGACTAACGAAAATGGTTTCAAAGAGGTGGTGAAACAGGCTTGGGATATAGAGGTTCATGGTTCCCCTATGTGGAAATTCCACTTGAAACTAAAAAACACATGTAGATGCCTATCCCATTGGTCTAAGACATCTATTGGCAATATTTTTGACAATGTCAAGGATCTGGAAAAGAAGATGGATGATCTTGAACAAAAGACCATTACAAACAACACGGATATCAACAGAGCTGAGCTTAACCGCATAAATGCTCTTCTTATCAGGGCCTATAAAACTGAAGAATCTATATGGAAGCAAAAATCTGGGATCAAGTGGTTTGTGGAGGGGGAAGTGAACACTAAATTCTTCCACTCCATTGTCAAGGGTAGAAGAAAGAGGTTAGCTCTTAAAAAGATCAGGCTAAGTGATGGCACATGGATTGAAGGAGATGAGCGTATTGCAAATGAAGCTATATCCTTCTTTCAAAAGCAATTCACTAGAGAACATATAGACTCCAATTTTTCTATCCTTAATTGTATTCCTAAAGTTATCAATGAAATGGATAATGCAGGCCTCACAACCATACCTACTATGGAGGAACTGAAAGCTGTCGTTTTTTCCATGAGCCCATCCAGTGCACCTGGACTAGATGGCCTTTCTGGAAAATTTTATCATTCTTGTTGGGATATTATTAAGGATGATCTTTTACTAATGATCAATGATTTCTTTGCAGGTAACCAAATTCCAAAGGCCATGACCCACACCTGCCTAATCCTCATCCCTAAAGTGGATAATCCTCAAGCCTTCAATGAACTAAGGCCTATCATCCTTGGCAATTTCTCCTGCAAAATCATATCGAGTCTAATGAACCAGAGATTAAGCCCCCTTATGGACAAACTTATTTCTCCTTACCAAACAGGTTTTATCAAAGGAAGATCCATAACTGAAAATATCATGATGACTCAGGATATGGTCCATAATATTACAAATTCCACTCATGGGAATGTAGTGCTAAAAGTGGACATGGCTAAAGCATATGATCGAGTCTCATGGGAATACCTCTATAATATTATGAGGCATTTTGGTTTTAATGAAACTTGGATTGATATGATTTGGAGACTTATGTCTAATATTTGGTATTCTGTAAATATCAATGGGAATAGACAGGGATTTTTCAATTCCTCTAGGGGATTAAGACAAGGGGATCCTTTATCTCCCTCCCTTTTTCTTATTAGGGCTGAACTTTTTTCAAAATTAATGGAGTCCTTAAATAATCTTGAATTCATCCCTTTCTCTATAGATAGTCATGGTCCTGTTATATCTCATTTATGTTATGCTGACGACACAATTTTATTTTCCTCAGCTGAACCTGAATCCTTGAAGATCATGATGGAAAAGATGGAGACTTATGAAAAAATCTCAGGACAACTAGTGAACAAAGCCAAATCTGATTTTTATGTCAACTTCCAAGATGATGATATAAGAATCAACCGAATCAAACAGATTACTGGATACAACCGCTGCCACTTTCCAATGCAATATCTTGGATGTCCTATCTATATAGGAAGGAAAAAGGTTGTTTATTTTAACAACATGGTGGCTAACATAGCCGAAAGACTCCAAGGATGGCAAGGTAAATTTCTAACCTATGGTGGCAAAGCTGTTCTTATTAAATCTGTTTTGCAGGCTATTCCACTTCACACTCTATCAGTGTTACATCCTCCCAAGGCAACTTTCTCCCAGATTGAAAAGATCTTCTCTAACTTCTTTTGGGGTATGGATGGCAACAAAAACAAGAAGCATTGGATTGCTTGGAAAGACATGTGCTTTCCAGTCGAGGAAGGGGGAGCTGGCTTCAGATCTCTTAAAGACACATGTGATGCCTTCTCTGCTAAGATATGGTGAAAATTTAGAACTAAAAAATCCCTTATCAAAGATTTTCTCTAAGCTAAGTATTGTAAAAGGTTTCATCCTATTGCAAGAAGAAAAGCTCAATGCCAATCTCATTCTTGGAGAAGAATGATGGACATCAAAGAAAAGATGGAACCTTATATCTCATGGAGCCTTGGAAGAGGGGAGATCTCCTTCTAGTGGGATTCTTGGACAGAACTTGGGCCCTTGGCTCACCTGACGATTAACACCAAGACTCCTAAAAGAACTATTGGTAAGGGATTTCTATTATCAAAATACTTGGAATCAAAGTAAATTGAGGAGAATCCTCCCCTTGCATGTGGTCAACTATATCAAAGACATCACCTTCAATATTGATAAAGAAGATAGACCCATATGGACCCCGGATCCTTCAGGGGATTTCTCTTGCAAATCTGCATGGAACACTCTGAGATCAAAGAAAGGAACTACTCTAACAGGTATGACTATTTGGCATAAAAAGCTTCCTTTTAAAATTTCCTTTTTTATGATGAGAGTGCTAATGGATAAAGTAGCAACTGATGTTGCTATTAAAAGATTTGGGGTGAATATTGCTTCTATATGTGACTGTTGCCCCAATAAACATTCTGAGGAATCTACTAACCATCTGCTGAGTGATAGTCATATTGCCAATCTAGTCTGGTCCTTCTTCTGTAACTCCTGTGGTATCAGATTGGTCCAAGGCCAAGTAAGACACAGAATTATGAGGTGGTGGTTGACTATGTCCAAAAATAAAGTTCAGAAGACAGTTCTTCAGTGCCTGCCCTCAATCATTTGCTGGCAAATTTGGAAGAACAGATGCTCTGCTAGGTTTGATGAAAAGTGCATGTCCCATCATTTCATCATCCAACAAGTGATCAAAATGACAAATATACTTATCCAGACGAGTTTCCCAGATCTTCAGCTCCAGCACCTATGGCAGGTCACGTACAACAGAATTGAAAAACTTTCCCCTGCTATTCATTGTCAGACTGTTTATTGGCAAAAACCTTCAGTGGGCTGGGTTAAACTTAATGTCGATGGCTGTAGCAAAGGTAACCCTGGTACGGCAGGTGGTGGTGGTCTTATCAGAGATCACCATGGCGTTTTAATTGGTGCTTTTGCAGAGTTCTATGGAGAGTGTAGCTGTAATATTGCGGAAGCTAAAGCCATGATGCGAGGCATCAAAATGTGTATTTCAAAGGGCTTTACAAATGTTATAGTTGAATCGGACTCGTTGATTCTCCTTAACTTGATCAAAAGGATTAGGAAGCCTCCCTGGAGATTCAAAGATACTATTGAACAAATCCACAATATGACCAAGGATGCTAACTTTCTATTTTGTCACACCTTGAGAGAAGGAAACAACTCTGCTGACAAGCTTGCTAGCCTGGGCGAAGAATCCAAAATTGATTCTATCTTCAATGAGGCTGTATCATTACCTTTGAATGTTAGAGCTTCAATGAAGTTATAAGTTGACTGGGTCCCTAACATCAGATTTAGACAGAAGAAAAACAAGTTCGTTATCAATGACAACACCTAGCAGCAAGTTTCTTTCTCACACCTTTTGGCATATAGCATCCTTGAGTGTTACTACAAATTGCCCTAGGATGCACAACTTCCTTCCCATACAAGCAAAATACTTTTGTTCAACTGTGTATCATAGGATGAGTGTTGTCACCTATCACACTGTCTTGGAGGCCAAGGCCTATGTCCTCCTCGGTGTAATTATTATTTTTGATATATATACAGGTTGGAGTCACGCCTCAACTCCTCTAAAATAATGATGGAACTATAAAATTAAAAAAAAAATGATTTACAAATCCTATGTTTTGTATTAACAAATCCTATGGTGATTTGAGTTTTTAATGCTAATCACAACTTTAACCAGCACTAAATATATTTTTAATGATTAACAAAGTCGATCATATTTATTATTATACACACACGTAAACATGCTCGAGCATAAAATACAATAGATGTAATAATAAACACACTCAAAATAAAATATGCGTTGAGTTTGACATCCCAGGATCAATCAAATCTTCCTCGTATATTGTAGACTTTATCCTTTTGTAATTGTTGCAAATTCCTTATAAAATTGATTATCTATATTTTAATCAAACATATATATACACCATCAAATTATAAAACATAATGACAACAAAAAAATCAAGCACAAAAAATGCCTATAACAAATAAATATCAAAATACAACATACTTTTACTCTGATTCAAATTTTCAAAAACTTTGTTAGGTACCATATACCTCTGGGACATAGCATAAAAATTTAAAGTGATTGTTTACCAACTACTATTTTTATAAATTGATCAAATACAAAACATGATCGTTTAATTATTCCCAACTTATTGAGCCTCCTATACCTAATCAATTTAAAAATAATAATTTGTCGATTAAGACTAAAGAAAAAAATATTACGCCCTTGAGTTATACCGAGAAGTTTCATTAGGAACGAATGAATTGAAGAAAAACATCAAATACCACATTACGACATTCGGAATTACTCTCATAACTTCCTAGTTTTTGGGCTATAGCTTTTTTTGGCTCTCTAAATCTTCAAAACCTATCATAAAATGCTCTAATGCTCCGACGCAAAGTGCTTCTCAAACTCCTTCAACTTGGTCTATGGTTAATTTCTTCCAAAACAAAAGTGAAAATCAACTTCTAATCATTAAATAAATAATCTATCTCCAATAAAGATTTTTGACAACAAATATGAAATAAGAATTCTATTTCTAATTAAATAATCAACAATATTCCAAAAATTATGAAGTCAATATATGACTGCATTAAAATTTGATCCAGTAATTAAAAAATAAAATTACATCTCTACTATAAAGTAAAAAGAATGTATCATCAATTACTAACCGATTTTACTACCTCGAGAATCCAATTCTCTTCTACTTAAATTTATAACTCAATGTCACATTAATTATTTATGGATTTGAATTATTGAAAATTACGAGTTCAACAACTGCAATAAGAAGCTAAATAATGGGGGAAAATACTAAAAGCTTACCTCTCATAAAAAAGCTATTAGAAAGAAAAGAGTACATAAAAGAAGAGCAAGAGAGATGAGAAAAAGTATTTTTATTACGTATTTACATCTTAGATGCAGGGGCGGACCTAGTGCATAGGCTACGGGTTCCCGGGAACCTAGTAACTCTTGCGTAGACCTTGTATTTATATTAAAAAATTTACTAAATATTGGTAAATATCTGACTGTGAACCCCTTTATTATTGTATATTAATATGAAATTACGGTAGGAACCCATAAGCCTTAAATTTTGGATCCGCCTCTGTTATATGTACTTCTACTTAAATTTATTCGAGGTAAGAGAGTTCTAGATTGATTTGGATACCTTATTAGAATTATTAACGATCTAAAAATTCTTGGTTAGGTGAATTAAATTTCTAAATATTCGGAGTTTTACATAGTTCAAGTTATAAGGAAATGTTTAATAGGCAACGTTAAATTAATTTCAAAATCCTAAATACTAGGAAATAATAATAGAATGACTATTTTGTCTAACGCAATTTTTTTAAAGGATAAAAAAAGCGAAGAATATTTCGATAGGGCATTCATGGTTTTAATATAGTATAAATAAAGATAGATTAGTATACCCTATAAATTCTACAGTTTCAAACCCGTCCTCTTATGAAGTTCCCTGTACTTGGATGTAGAAAGCTCTCTGATAGTGATTAGCAAAAAATTGTCCTCTTCGTTCATGAATAATCCAATTACACTTAGAAAATTTTCTATTTGAGAGGGATTTATTAGTAGGAAATGCCTTGATAATTAATGGGTACACATGCTTTTATTCATTACATCCAACAGATCTATTAAGTCAAGGGAAAATCATCTCCTCAAGATAGGCACAAGCCCATACCATCGCTTGCGCTCTCATCTGCATCAGTCATCCTATATATCATAGGTTTTGTTGAACGGTTCTGACATAGGGGTAAGAAGAAAGGATCTGAAATAGCAACGTAGCATAAAAGCTTTTAACGTAATAAGGTTGGGCAAAACCTTTTTGAAAAAAAAAAAATGCTAGAGAAGGGCACTTTTGAAAAATTATAAAGATATGATTATCCAAAATAACAAGTTATAAATTGTTACAAGAAAATCAAAATGAGGGAGGTAGACATAATATTGTAAACCACAAAGGAGGTTAGCGTAACGAAGCTAAACGCGAGGGAATGTTTTTAAAATTATCTCTAATTTAAACTCTATAACTTCATCGCTTGATGTCATTATTAGCCTCTGAAACTTCATCTAAAGCGACCAAGGTCTTTGTTTTAGAAGTTGATCTACTTTCTCTCTCTCTCTCTCTTAATATTTTCTTTACTGTCTGCTCTCCCTTATGACTAATCTAGCCCCGGCCACCAACCGACAACCCTCCCCCCGAAAACAAGGTAAGTCCGTCCCCTCTTTCTCCTCTATTTCACACATCCCTTCTCTCCCCCCTCTCTCTCTCTCTGGTAGTACTTCCCTACCACCCTCTCTGCACTTCGCCGGCGAATTCAACAGAAACACAGGTAACGCCTCTTTTTCTCTCTTTTCCTATTGTCTCTTTCTTTCCAAGTTCGTTATTTCACCTTCCCCATTTCTTCTCAGTTATTTTGGTGCTCTTTTGTTCGTCCCCTTCCCCTGCGACCCCACAACTCCTCTATCGCCGGTTCCCAAATTTTTGTCTGTCGGGGCCAAATTTTTGTGGCAAACATAGGCACGTGAAACTAAAGCGCCACCGTCTGGAGGAAGAATATGGCGCGTAGACTACAGAAAATCAGTTCCATTTAGCACTACAACATCGTCTGATATCCCCGACTTGAATCTAGCCTATATCTTTCTTGAATTAGTATTGTTTGCTCATCTCTTGAATTTTTCTCTCGTTCTTATTTCTTGCCCATTTTAATTTATATTCCTTAGTTTTTATCTTAGTTTCTTTAGTTGAAGCTGTTTTTGCTTTCTTGTCTATATTTGGCTTAGTTTAATTTTAGTTTATGTTCCTTAGTTCTTATCTTAGTTCCGTAGTTTATATTGCTTGCTTGCTTATCTTAGTTATTTGCTGGTATAGTAGTAGTGTTATCTTAGTTACCCTTAGTCTATAGTGGCTTTAGCAAATGATGGTAGAGTAAGATCATGTCCTCGGGTGGGGCGCGAGGTGGGGGCATGGGTAGTCGGGGGGGGGGGGTTGAGGGAACCACTAGGCTGAGAGTTGAGTCCGGGAACATAAGGACATTGACGGATAAATTTATAGAGTCAGGGACGATTCTCTAGAAGAGGAAGATTAATATTGTGTGTCCAGGAGACTAGATGTGTGGGTACCAAGGTACGGGATGTAAATGGGTTTAAACTGTGGTATTCAGTAGGTGCTTGGGGCAAGAATGAGATAGGTATTTTAGTTGATAGGAATCTTAAGGAGCTAGTGATAGATGTTAAAAGGGTGAATGATAGGTTGATGACTATTAAGCTAGTGAATGGAGGGCTCACTTTAAACGTGATTAGTGCATATGCGCCTCAAATGGGCCTGGACGAGGAGGTCAAAAGGTACTTCTGGGAGAATTTGGACGAGGTGGTGCGAGGAATTCCGCACACCGAGAAGCTTTTCATAGGAGGTGATTTTGGTAATTTTAATTGCCAAGTTGGGGTGACTGCTAGGGATTATGATGATGTGCATGGTGGTTCGATTTTGGAGTTAGGACGAGGGAGGAACTTCATCGTTGGACTTCGCTAAGGCTTTTGATTTGGTGATAGCTAACACCTGTTTCCAGAAGATGGAGGATCACTTGGTCACTTTTCACAATATGATGGCCAAGACTCAGATTAATTACCTTCTCTCCAAGAAGTGTGATAGATGACTATGCACTAATTCCAAGGTTTATCCCGAGTGAGTGTCTATCGACCCAACATAGGCTCTTGGTGATGGACTTAAAGATCAAGAGAAAGAGGGAGAAGAGAGCGGTTTATGGTCAACGTAAGATCAAGCGGGGAGCCTTGACTAAGGACAAAGCGCAGGAGTAGGGAGAGAAGTTGTTAGCTATGGGAGCCTGGAGGAGTAGTGGGGATGCAAGTGGTATATGATCCAAGACAACAAACTGCATTGGGAAGCTACTAGAGAGGTGTTAGGGGTCGCGAAAGGATACTCGAGAGGTTATAAAAGGGACTGGTGGTGGAATGGGAGGTCCAAATAAAAGTGAAGGCCAAGAAAGTGGCTTATTTAAAGCTGGTGGAGAGCGTAGATGAGGAGGAGAAGTGTCATGACTCCAATCTCCCACCGTAGGATGTCGTGATGACACCTAGTCTCTAGCACTAGGTAAGTAAATAGCAGAAATAACAATAGAACTTTAAATTAAACCATCTAGTTATTATAATAGATCCCAACAATATAGCTGATAATAACTCCCAAAATCTGATGTGACCGAGTCATAAGCTCTACACGAATTTAGTGAAACATCCCTAATACATCACTGTCTAAGTAAAGAGTGAGCAGTAGAAAAGAAACAAGGATAGAGAGTGACTCCGAGGCCTGCGGACGCCAAGCAGGTATACCTTGATGTCTCTGAGAGGTATAACCAAATCACTAATGCCTAGTCTGGTATGAGGTACTTGGATCTGCACAAAAAGATGTACAGAAGCGTAGTATGAGTGAACCATCAACAGTACCCAGTAAGTATCAAGTCTAACCTCAGTAGAGTAGTAACGAGGCCAGGTCAAGAAACCTACTAGGATAAGAAAAATAAGCTGAACAAGTGTAGTACAGTATAATAAGAAACAAGGAAGTGAGGCAATAAAGAAATACAACAAGATAGGCTACGACTGAATTTAAGGCAAATAAGGCACAAAGAAGGAACACATAATAAGAACACCAAGAGAACAACACAGACAAACACAAGTGAGGTAAATGAACGATAGCAAAAATAATCAAAACCGAGGTACCGCCTTGTATCTCATTTCACAAACACAATCTTTCCTTATACCGCCACGTGAGCCTTACATTTAGATAGTTTTGAAAACAGTTTGCCCCAAATAGCTACACACACTTTAGCCCACCTTATGTCGCCGCGTGGCTTCAAGTAATTCCCTTACTAGCAACACGCACATAATCCCTCCTTATGGAGCCGCATGCACATTAACCCCCAGAATTATTGTAGACATGTGATTTTTGATCCTCCCCAAGATTTTATATATTTTAGCATGTAAATATTTAATTTAGGCCTAATATCGCTATTTCAACTAATTTTGACTCCTTTACTTTATTTTGTCACAAAAAATAAAAATTACAAAAAATAGGTTTGTTTTAATGGTTAGTTTTATTTTAATAGTTATTTCTACTTAAATAGGGCTAACTAATACTTTGGTAGTATTTTTATCTTTGTTTTTTATTTTATTGGCAAGAGTTGATGTAGGGTGGATAGATTCTTGGTAAATTAAGTCAATTTTAAGCAAATTTGGTTATAAAGGCCCAAGTTTTAAAGCCCAATACCTGAGCCTATCAGATTTTAAAACCTAAAATAACCTTTCACCCTTAAATAACCATAGACCTGGACAAAACGCCTAGACCGAGAGAATTCTAATCAGCCATTTTTCAGCATAAGGGAACCCCCCACCTAAACTCTCTCTTCTTGGACAAAAACAGAACGAACAAAAAAGCTCCATCCCCAGTCATTTCCATGGAGCTTGAGCTTTCTCCTTCATGAAACAACCCAAAAGAATGCCTAAGACCTGAAGATGGTGAGCCGTTCCACATCATCTGGAACCAAGAAAAACCACCCAAAGACCACCATCTTCTTCACACACCAAGAAGCAACCATAGAAAAACCTTAGGAGCTTGAACCTAACATGGCTTGACCATGAACAGCCGCACACCAAACGACCACAGTCCGTCTCCTCCAGACCTCTAAGCTTCAGAACACTGACCAGTCGACCACCAGCCGCACCCTCACCACCAAAACTCCATCGCTGAACCTCCGTTCACCACGCATCTGCCATCTCCGGCGAAGCTTCACCTCACACACGACCCATCTCCTCCACACAAAACAGTTGCGACATTCCCTCCTTGGTCCAGATCGAGCACATCATCCTCACCCATCGTCCTCACTGCTAGAAATGAGAAACACACACGCACACATATCACAAAAAAATAAAGAACAAATTGAGTAACAAAAAAAAAATAGAGTAGGGAACGGATCGAGAATGAGGAGTCGAGGTGCAGCGGAGTCGAGCTTTCTGGCACCGATTCGAGTTTCCATCCGCGGTTCTAACGCTTGTGTTTCAGAGCTGCTGCACAGTTAATTTCAGATTTGTTTGAGGTTGATTTCTCATTTCCTCCTACATCTTATTTGCTGAACCTCGCACCTTTGTCATTTGGTTATCGATCGCTCTGTTCGTTGATCGTACAAGTTACTATATATCATTATTCTGTTTTTGGTTGTCTAAGTGATATCTGCTCTGTTAATGATTCTGTTTGCACGTTGTTTAGAGAAAATTTGTTCTGGATGGTATCTGATGGTAAAATTGAGTTGTTGATTCCATGTTTTATCACTTTATTAAGAGGTAATTGTTTAAGGCTTCATACTTTAAGGCTTCACAATACCGGATCTGTGGGAGTTAGCTTTCAAAACGTGAGGAAATTGGACTTAGATGATCTCTTATTCTTACTCTCATGAATTTGATAGCTAGGAGCATACTTAGGCCGTTAATATTCATAAACATCGTAGCTTGCTTTAGGCGCGTTTATAATAAATCATCGTGACTACGGGTACGGTTCCCGTGACGTAGTTGTGATGCTTAATTCTAAAATCCAGGGTACATTTATGTGACCCGGCCACAATTTAATCTTGTTATTAAAATAAACATGTGGTAGATCGTGGGTACGGTTCCCGTGACATGATTCGCAATGTGTAATCAAATAATTAGCTGTACGACAAGCGTAGATTATTAAAAGCGGTTTTAAAAGGGATAAAATGCACATAGGTTTCAAAAAATGTTCTAAAATCAGATAAATAGGCCAATAATAATAGTTGAGAAACCATGCTAAAACCACGAAACTCGAGAATGCCTAACACCTTCTCCCGGGTAAACAGAATTCCTTACCCGGATTTCTGTGTTCGCAGACCATAAATAAGAGTCAACTTCCTCGATTCAGGATTTTAAACCGGTGGCTTGGGACACCATAAATTATCCCAAGTGGCAACTCTGAATTTAATATAAATAATCCCGTTTCGATTGTCACTTAAATTGGAAAAACTCCCCTATACCCTTCCGGGTGGTAAAAAAGGAGGTGTGACAGCTCTGGCGACTCTGTTGGGGAAAAGAACCCAGAACTTCTGGTTCAGGGTTCAAGAATTCGAGCTTAGAATAATTATTATATTTGGCTTTTATTTATTGTCTGATTTTTATTATATGCTTGGGCCTAATGTGCTAAATGCCGCTTTTTACCACTTTGATATTATTTGAATTGTATATAAACTACTGCGAAAGCTCTTCTCTTCTCATCTTCGGGGAAGTGCACGCTGTCCTGACTTCTTTTCTGTTAGTGTCATACCTTAATTTAGAAATAGGCTCGGACAAGTTACAAAGCCGGATGGCCTTTTGGTTCCCGGTACGTAGCCCCCCTCGGCTCGAGTTGTCCAATCTACAATTAGGTGTCTCTTTACTTTAAGGTCTGTCCTTGTCGAATTTCCATGTCTAGACGCTTTTGGCCACATCGGTCGTTCTTGCAAAATGGAGTCATTTTCGCAAAAGTGGTTCAGTGACCCATGTTTTAGAGTTCTAAGTCCACAACAAGATGTTCTCTCTGTTTAAGGTCCATTGTGTTGAATTTGCATGCTTAACCATTTCTGTCCACATAGACCATTTCTATAAAATGGGTCATTTCTGCAAAGTAATTTTTCCATGTCTTAAAGGTCTTTTGTTGAGTTTGCACTTCTAGCCACCTTTTGGCCACATAAGCCATTTTGCAAAAGTAGCCTCAATCATGTCTTGCATGTGTCCAATAGGGAGTGTTATTGTCTCACATAGTGTTCTAAGTCTTTAACTCTATTTGGTTTCAGTTTTTCATACAGGTGTGGATCTATTTACCGGAGATTGAGCATGATAGACACCCCGGGACCATCCAGTCAGTCCCGCTGCATCCAGGAGTTGCTTAAGGAGATTTCTTTTTTATGTTTTGAGTCTGTTTCTTTTTATGTTGTCTTGTACTTTATAGTCATGTCCGGTAGTAATGATTCTTTTAGTTGGTGTCGGAGTTTGTCGTAGTATAGTTGAGTTGAGTCTCTCATTATCATATTTCCTGTTTTGTATTTGAAAATAAAAAAAAGTTGTAATGAATGATCAAAAAAGATTTTTATTTTATTTTTTAAGTTTAATTTATCCATTACTTTTCCCGAACTACGCAAAGATCTGATTCATGTGGCGTCATGATACGTAGGCAACCTACATAGGGTTCGATCGAATTATTTTTTTTATTAATAAAAAAACAAAAGAAAAAGAAAAGAATGAAGTTGTGGGACGTGAGAAATGAGAGGAAAGAAAAGAGTGATAATCAGAAAGAAAAAAAAGGGAAGCAAAATGAGCAAGCCAAGAAGTGCTAGAAAAGAAAAGAAAAGAGGAGATTGAAATGAACAAATTGGGATGATGCCAAGTGACCTTATGACCGTCGAAGTCATTCTTGAACCGTTAATTGTTGTTAGGTGCATTGCACGCAATGTGATATTTTTAGCATGCCCTAACGCTAACATGATGACTTCATTTTGTTCCTCTTTGTTATCTTCATTATAGCAGAAGGGTGGTTGGTTTGTGGTTCTTAAACTGGTAACTCTTCCATACAACACAAGGTCAAAGAGCAAGATAGCCATGGCTAGCAAAGACTTGGACACAAGAGTCGTTGATCCGTCGAGGGAGTTTGTGGAGTCGGAGTATGAATTGAAAGGGGAGGTCCAAATGTTGAAACAACAGATGGCAGAAATGTATCAATCTTGGATCAAGGGGCATCCTCCACCTTCATTCCCTGCTAACTACACTGAAAACCCTGCAACTATCCCACCACTATCACAAATCCAGATTCCCACTGCTGCTGATATCTCCCCACAACCTTTTCACACTCTACCCGCCAAGACCATCTCATATCCCGCTCCTTTGGCCACTCATGCTCTTGTAGCTCCTCCTCCAGCTACTTTTCCTCGATCCTCTAACGAGACTGTGTTCAAAGTCCCCGATGCCCAACACTATGCTCCAGAACCAACTTTCAAAGTCTCGGATCCATACTCTCACGCTCCTCATTTTGAGCCTCCCGATGAAACTGAAAAGCCTGCTAAGACAGTGGAGCAAGATGAGATATCCAGGAAGGTGAAAATCTTAGAGCAGTCTTTAAGAAACATGCAAGGGATAGGGAGCCAGATGAGCGTGGCTTACAAAGACTTCTGCTTTTTTCCTGACATCCAACTGCCTGCTGGGTTTAAGATGCCGAAGTTTGATTTGTATGACGGACATGGAGATCCCGTGGCCCATCTGAGAGGCTACTGCAATAAGATGAGAGGCGCCGGTGGAAGGACAAATTATTGATGGCGTATTTCAGTCAGATTCTGAGTGGGGCAGCCCTGGAGTGGTACACCCGCCAAGACACTAACAGGTGGTACACATGGGACGATATGGCTCAGGCCTTTGCTCGGCACTTTCAGTACAATATAGAAATTGTCCCGGATCGCATGTCCCTCACCAAGATGGAAAATAAGCCCAATGAAAACTTTAGGAATACGGGCTCAGATGGAGAGAGCAAGCTGCCAGAGTCAACCCCCCGATGGAAGAAAACGAGATGGTCGAGTACTTTCTTCAAGCTCAAGAGCCAACTTACTTTGGGCATCTGATCTCGGCTGTGGGTAGGCCTTTTAATGATGTGGTAAAAATGGGAGAAATGGTAGAAGATGGGCTGAAGTTGAGCAAGATCATAAGCTATTCTGCTTTAAAAGCCACAACCTAAGCAATTCAGAACGACACAGGAAGCTTGCTGGGTCATAAGGAATATGATGATGTTGCCATGGTTGTCTCAGGATCACGACATGGTCCGACGGATCCGCCTCATCAATATACTCAGCCTCAACCCCAACCCCAAACCTATCCCTGAGCTCCACATAATCCACCTCGGTGTTATCCTCCGAACAATGTCCGGTCATCTGTCCAACCACCGGGTCACTCCTTATGGCAAGCGCCAGCACCATATAATGCACTCTTGCCTTCACAACATTTTTGAGCACCCAACAACCCTAGAAAACAGGGGAAGAGAGGGGAACAAAGGCAAGGAAATAGTTTCACGCCAATCGGGGAGTCCTACACAAGCTTGTTTGAAAAGTTAAAGCATTCTGGCCTGATTGAGCCGCTCCTCGGCTATACTCCAGACCCATATGCAAAAGGTTTTGATCTTACTGTACGATGCATGTACCACTCTAATGTCCAAGGGCATAGCATTGAAGATATGTTCTTTGAAAAGGGAAATAGAAAGAATGATTCAAGAAGGGATAATTGTGATCCAGGACAGTGACACCCAGAATATCGCGCAGAATCCTTTACCTGCACATGATGATGCACACTTTGTAGGGATGATGCCTGGCGGCAGGGAGTATGAGAGGAACTTGCTGACTGAAGTTAATGATATTGAAATTGGTAATGGTCCTAGTACTGTTGATGCGGAACTCAGTGGCTAAGATGCCGAGCTTGGTAATTGGAAAGACGCTCCTTTCTTGGCTAGCCAGGGAGGAGTCTTGGTGGTTTATTTTGTTGTCATTTCTGTTGTCCAGGTTATTTCATGGTTGTAATCCGGATATTGTCTTGAGACTCAAACTCTTCTATCCTTTTATTTTGCCTAGTCCCTTTAGTCGTAGTAACTCATTTAGTGTTATCTAGGTTTGTTCCAGGGTTGTAACCCCAGTTTATTTTTCTTGCTTTGTTGTCCAAACCCTGTCACCGTCTGTCTAATGCAATTTTCTGTTTTCTGTTATTTATAGTCATTTTTGTTTAGTTCTCTTCTCATTTTATAGTTCTTTTCATGCTAGCTCTAGTGACATGACATGCACGCATACTTCTAGGCCTGGTCTTAAAAGTTAGTTTAATCATGAAGCAATGAAACAAGTTTGAAGATGATAGGGACATTTGAGGGTAATAAGTGCAGATTGGGACATTTTGAGATCATTTAAAGCCCGAATTGTGTGAAACTGGGGTAGATAATTTGGGAAGTTAATGGGACGACACGAATTTGTTGCAAGAAAGTGCGTCCCAGACAATTTGAAGCAAGCAACTTTGAGTTCAAGTGCATCTCAAGCTACAACATAAAGCCAAGGGAATTTGCTCCAAACTGACGGAGCACATCCATTTTGAAGAAGAAAACACCCAAGAAGAGCTCTGTACTTGACAAGGCACTAAAGAAAAGTGGAAAGCATATCAGTGATATCAATGCCGAAGCTGTAAAAGAAATATTGTGTGTGCTCTTCCTTTTTCATTTTCGAGTTGCATGCGTTGTACTTGGCATTTTCAGGGATTGGGAGGCCCTCTTTCAGCTACCCAAACACTTATACCATTCGATACCCTTTTGAGCCTGTACTGATTTCTTTGACCTCCCCTATTTTGGAATCAAGTTAAAGTCATACGAAAAAAAAAAAGTTTATGTTCCCATAGGCTTATTTTAGAAAGTTCATTACAAAAGGAAAATTCAAAAAAAAAGAGAAAAAATAAAGATAAAGAAAAAAAAGGAAAAAAGAAAAAAAAAAATAAAAGAAGGAAAAATAAAAAGAAAAAGAAAAAAAGAGAAAACGGAAAATAGTAACAAAAAGTAGTCTCATCAACTACGTTTGACCTGATTCCTTTTAAGGATACGTAAGCAGCCTCACGGTTCGGTCCCATCAAAATAAAAATTCAAAAGCCCCCAAGCAAAGAAACTGGGGCAGAAGTTGTGGTTGTTGTAAGAGATCTGATTCCAAAAGTTGTAATTTTGAGCCCTTTTAAGCTGTTTTTGAGCCTTTATGATACCCTTTCTTTCTAATCCTATCCAAAAGCCTACATTACGGTCCAAAGAAAGACATTCCGATCAATCTTTGAGTAGTGCCAAGTCAAGCGAGTTAGAGGTATGATTCACATCAGGGGCAACACTCCGTTCTACACATGGAAAACAAAAATGAGAGAGCCTTATCGGTGAAAACCTTCACAGGCACCATAAGGCGATGGTAAGTTAAGAGAAAGAACAAAATGAGAGAGGCTTGATAGTGAAAACCCTTCGGGCACTACAAGTCGAATAAGGACCGTGAATCAGATAGGATAATCGGAGCATGGAAGCCCAGTTTCACGGCTCAGAGGTACAACAAGAGTTGAACATTAGACTTGCTTGACAGGTTAGGCCACTTAATCCAAAAGTGCATGTCATGGTCATTAGAGTTGGTATCCACATCTATAAGTTTCTACTTTGCAATTTTCTTGTTAGGTATCATCTCTTTCCATCGTCCCTTACTCTGTTCCTTTTGTTTTGTTTAATTCTTTTTCTTGAGTCTGTTTGGTAAGAACAAGTGAGAAATGACTTCAAAATTTGCTACCAGCTTTCCAATTGCGCAAAACGGAATCTGTCTTGCACATCAAAGTGGCATAAGTCAGGAAAGAACAACAGGCGCACTGAGTTGGTAACAATCAACGTGTTTTGAGATTCATGTAAAATACAAAGGTTCGGTAAAGGTCAATTCATGAGCAATGCAACAGATAAAGGGTATTGGGTTTGAACGGACCAGAGGAATTTTCTGTGATAAGGGTGACAGAGAAAGTGGTTAGTCAATAAACAGGCAAGGTCTTTCAAGTTGAAATCAAGGTTATCATGGCAAGTGAGGAGCAATCGCCCGCAAAGTCAAGGCCACAAACCAACCACCATGTTTAAACTCACAAGTTTTCTTTGTCTGAAATAGGGATGAAAGCTATGTTCATATCAAAGCTTGGAAGCTTGAATTTTCAGGTGTAATGCCCCAGTTCTGCCTACGCAAAGGCTAGTGAGAAGATCACAAATCACCCCTAGGAGAAGCACTTCCTAGTCTGGGATTTTCAAGTTATATTCTGTTGTAGGAGACGCACTTCCTAAATTGAAATTTCACCCCTAGGAGACACACTTCCTAGTTTGGTTCATTCAAGGTTCACCCCTAGGAGACGCACTTCCTAGTCTGGGTTTTTCAGGATATACCTTTAGGAGATGCACTTCCTAAATTAAGAGTTTATTCCTAGGAGATGCACTTCCTAGTTTGAGTCATTGAAGTTTCACCCTTAGGAGACGCACTTCCTAGTCTGGGTCTTTCAGGATACACTTTTAGGAGACACACTTCCTAAATTGAGATTTTACCCCTAGGAGAAGCACTTACTAGTTTTGGGTCAATTAAGTTCATTCCTAGGAGACGCACTTCCTAGTTTGAATCATTGAAGTTTCACCCCTAGGAGACGCACTTCCTAGTCTGGGTTTTCAGGTTATATTTTGTTTTAGGAGACACACTTCCTAAATTGAGATTTTACCCCTAGGAGACGCACTTCCTAGTTTTGGGTCATTTAAGTTCATTCCTAGGAGACGCACTTCCTAGTTTGAGTCATTGAAGTTTCACCCCTAGGAGACGCACTTCCTAGTCTGGGTCTTTTAGGATATACTTTGAGGAGACGCACTTCCTAAATTGAGATTTTACCCCTAGGAGACGCACTTCCTAGTTTTGGGTCATTAAAGTTTTGTCCTAGGAGACGCACTTCTTTGTCTGAGTCATTGAAGTTTCACCCCTAGGAGATGCACTTCCTAGTCTGGGTCTTTTAGGTTATATTTTTGTTTTAGGAGACGCATTTCCTAGTCTGAGTCATTGAAATTTCACCCCTAGGAGACGCACTTCCTAGTCTAGGTCTTTCAAGTTATATTTTGGTTTAGGAGACGGACTTCCTAAATTGAGATTTCACCCCTAGGAGACGCACTCCCTAGTTTGGTTCATTCAAGTTTCACCCGTCGGAGACGCACTTCCTAATCTGGGTCATTCAGATTTTATGTTTAGCAGACACATTTGCTAGTCGAAGTTTCTTGGTTTTACTCACAGGAGACGCACATCCTAGTCGAGTTCTCATCATTGCATCGACAGTATAAGTGGTTTACAGTTTTGCTAACAACTCACAAATCTTCCTAGTGCAAACTGGGGCAGAAAATTTTGTTTGTTTTGTTGTTTTGATTGCAGGTACCCACATGGATAACAAGGGAATACAGTTCAAGTTTTGACAATCAGGCGCCCACCTGGACAATAAGGGAATACAGTTCAAGTTTTTGGCAATCAGGCGCCCCCTGGAGAACAAGGGAATACAGTTCAAGTTTTGGTAATTAGGCGCCCACCTGGAGAATAAGGGAATTCATTTCAAGTATCGGCAGCAGGCGCCCACCTGGAGAACAAGGGAAGTCATTTCAGAATTCAATTCAAGTTAGAAGTAGCAGAAACTCGCGGCAAGAATGCGGGTCAACAGTTTACGATGACCAACAGAAGTAGTCTCAATCCAGAATAAAAAAAAGGAAAAAGAAAAAGAGAAGAGAATCCAAAATGCAGAAGCAGAGAAAGATGTGAACTGCTCAAGACGTGGCTGAAGTCAAGAGCACGGCGTGTCCGAGTTTGATCCGAAGAAGCTATGGAAGAATGAATCAGCGCCTGCAGCTAGCAAGCATTAAGGTTCAAATCTAAAGTCTGCATGAAGAACCATTCAAGACTTAAGATCAAGCTTTAGAAGACTTATAGATAGAAATCTTGTAACTCATAGCTGATAGATTTGTTTAGTTCTTTTAGATTTTGATTTTGATGTAATAGCAGGATCGCGGACCGGAATCTCGACGGAACGGCACCTCAATCGGCTCTCCATCTCGGTATACTCCATCACCATTCCTACTTCTGAACTACATATGGCCTGATTCCTTTATAGCCAAGGATATGTATGCAGCTCAGATACCAGGGCTCGGTCACATTCTCATTTCTTTTAGTTTTTGGTCTCTCTAAATAAGGGTCGGGTCAAAAAAAACCTAGCTCGTTGTTCTTTGTCTGAAAACTCTTCGTGTTTCCAGTCAAAGAGGGGCAGCTGTAGACATGATTTTTGACCCTCCCAAAAATTTCTTATATTTTAGCATGTAAATATTTAGTTTAGGCCTAATATCGCTATTTCAACTAATTTTGACTCCTTTACTTTATTTTATCACAAAAAATATGTTTGTTTTAATGGTTAGCTTTATTTTAATAGATATTTCTACTTAAATAGGGCTAATTAATACTTTGGTAGTATTTTTATCTTTGTTTTTTATTTTATAGGCAAGAGTTGATGTAGGGTGGATAGATTCTTGGTTAATTAAGTCAATTTTAAGCAAATTTGGTTATAAAGGCCCAAGTTTTAAAGCCCAATACCTGAGCCCATCAGATTTTGAAACCTAAAATAACCCTTCACCCTTAAATAACCCTAGACCTAGACAAAACGCCTAGACCGAGAGAATTCTAATCAGCCATTTTCAGCATAAGGGAACCCCCACCTAAACTCTCTCTTCTTGGACAAAAACAGAACGAACAAAAAAGCTCCATCCCCAGTTGTTTCCATGGAGCTTGACCTTTCTCCTTCATGAAACAACCGAAAAAAATGCCTAAGACCTAAAGATGGTGAGCCGTTTCTCATCATCTGGAACCAAGAAAAACCCAAAGACCACCATCTTCTTCACACTCCAAGAAGCAGCCATAGAAAAACCTTAGGAGCTTGAACCTAACATGGCTTGACCATGAACAGCCGCACACCAAACGACTACAGTCCGTCTCCTCCAGACCTCTAAGCTTCAGAACACTGACCAGTCGACCATCAGCCGCACCCTCACCACCAAAACTCCATCGCCGGACCTCCGTTCCCCACACATCTTCCATCTCCGGCGAAGCTTCACCTCACACACGACCTATCTCCTACACACAAAACAGCCGCGACACTCCCTCCTCAGTCCAGATCGAGCACATCATCCTCACCCATCGTCCTCACTGCTAGAAATGAGAAACACAAACACACATATCACAAAAGAATAAAGAACAGATTGAGTAACAAAAAAAATAGAGTAGGGAACGGATCGAGAATGAGGAGTCGAGGTGCAGCAGAGTCGAGCTTTCCGGCGCTGATTCGAGTTTCCATCCGTGGTTCTAACGCTTGTGTTTCAGAGCTGCTGCACAGTTAATTTCAAATTTGTTTGAGGTTGATTTCTCATTTCCTCCTACGTCTTATTTGCTGAGCCTCGCACCTTCGTCATTTGGTTAATTTATCGATCGCTCTATTCGTTGATCGTATGAGTTACTATATATCATTGTTCTGGTTTTGGTTATCTAAATGATATCTGCTTTGTTAATGATTCTGTTTGCACGTTGTTTAGAGAAAATTTGTTCTGGATGGGTTCTGATGGTAATATTGAGTTGTTGATTCCATGTTTCATCACTTTATTAAGAGGTAATTGTTTAAGGCTTCATACTTTAAGGCTTCACAATACCGGATCTGTGGGAGTTAGCTTTCAAAATGTGAGGAAATTGGACTTAGATAATTCTGTTGCTCTCTTATTCTTACTCTCATGAATTTGATAGCTAGGAGCATACTTAGACCGTTGAAACATCGTAGCTTGCTTTAGGCGCGTTTATAATAAATTATCGTGACTACGGGTACGGTTCCTGTGACGTAGTTATGATGCTTAATTTCTAAAATCTGGGGTACATTTATGTGACCCGGCCACAATTTAATCTTGTTAATAAATAAATATGTTGTAGATCGTGGGTACGGTTCCTGTGACATGATTCACAATGTGTAATCAAATAATTAGCTGTATGACAAGCGTAGATTATTAAAAGCGGTTTTAAAAGGGATAAAATGCACATAGGTTTCAAAAAATGTTCTAAAATTAGATAAATAGGCCAATAATAATAGTTGAGCGACCGTGCTAAAACCACGAAACTCGGGAATGCCTAACACCTTCTCCCTGGTTAACAGAATTCCTTACCCGGATTTCTGTGTTTGTAGACCATAAATAAGAGTCAACTTCCTCGATTCGGGAGTTTAAACCGGTGACTTGGGACACCATAAATTGTCCCAGGTGGCGACTCTGAATTTAATATAAATAATCCCGTTTCGATTGTCACTTAAATTGGAAAAACTCCCTTATAGCCTTTCGGGTGGTAAAAAAGGAGGTGTGACAATTATACCACCGCATGCGCATCAATATCACAACATAATCACAATTCGCACCACAAGTGTCCATATGCCATAACTTGTCAAAAGAATCAACAATATCAATGTTTCCGCAACACATAGCCCATGGCTCAACCACAATGTGTACAAGAGTCTCAACAATAGCAAACTGAAAGTGAATAGCTCAACAAGAAAGGTATTTCAACAATTAACAACTTTGCCTCTATGTGATCATGGCTTTTACAACTTCAACACCAATAACTCAACAAGAAGTATTTCTATGAAAACAACAACTTCAAGTAAACAATTCAACAGTTAAAGAAGTAACATACAATAAGGAAGACAATAACTTCAACTAAAGCATATAAGAGCAAATAACAAGTAAAAGGTGGAACAAGTGTTAACAATGTCAAATAAGGCATGTGAGGGTAGATTAATACATGAAATGGTAGACTAACAATGAAAAATATAACATGCTATGACAATTCAATTAAAGGAATGAAAAGAGTCAAAATAGCCTAAACCGATCAAATACCACATATAGCCCGTGTACACACTCGTCACCTTGCATACACGACTTTCACATATCACAAATAGCACAGTCAATCCAAATCCTAAGGGGTAGTTTCCCCAAACAAAGTTAGGTAAGATACTTACCTCAAACAAGCTAACTCAATCCACTAGTAAGCCTTTTCCGCGAATATCCAACTCCGAATGGCTCGAATCTAGCCAAAATAACTTTTACCATAGATACAAGCCATAGGAAGCTATTCCAGATAATAAAGTGGCAATCTTTAAAGAAAATCAAAAATTCAACCCCGGGCTCGCGCCTCGGAACCCGAACAAACTTATAAAATCCGAACACTCATTCAATAACGAGTCCAACCATACTAAAATTATTCAATTCCGACTTCAAATCGACCTTCAAATCCTCAAATTATGGTGTAGGAAGTTTTCACGAAATTCTCCAATTTTTCCAACTCAAAACACTAAGTAAATGATGAAAATAATGATGGATTCATGTATAATAGTAAAATCTGAGTTAAAACCACTTACTCCGATCAACTATTTGAAAATCTCTCCCAAAATCACCCAAAACCGAGGTCTCTAACCCAAAAGATGAAAAGTGATACAAACCCTCGATCTGTCCCTTTTCTGCCCAGTGTTTCCACTTCTGCGGACCAATAGCTACTTCTGCGGCTCCGCACCTGCGGAAAATCCATCATATGTGCGGATTTTCATTAAGCCCAGAACTTTCCTCTTCTGTGGACAAAATCCGCTTCTGCGGCTCCACTTTTGCGGACCATGGCTCGCTTCTACGAGCCCGCTTCTACGAGCCCGCTTCTACGGAAGCTTGACCGCATCTGCGGTCCTTAAGCAACTGACCGAAGTCTGCTTATGCGGAAGGAAAACCGCTTCGGCGGGTGCACACCTGCGCTCAGGTGTCTGCACCCACGGTACCAACCCAACTCAGATCCCCTTCGCACCTGCGAATCAGAGGATGCTTCTGTGATGACGCACCTGTGGCCCAAAGTGCGCAGGTGTGATTGCACTAGACTCAGCATATCTTCAGCCAATAACCTAAGTCCAAATGAACCCGATTTTAATCCGATTCACTCCCGGGGCACCCAGGACCCCGTCCGAACATACCACCAAGTTCCAAAACACATAACGAACCTACTCGAGGCCTAAAATAACATCAAACAACATCGATTCTACGAATCGCAACCCAATTCAAACCTATTGAAACCATGAATATCCAACTTCCAAAACTAACAACGAAACACATCATACCAACTCCGATTGAACTCAAATTTTGCGCATGTCATAAATGACACAACAGACCTATTATAACTTCCGAAATCGGAATCCGACCCGGATATCAATAAAGTCACCTCTCGGTCGATCTTCTCAACCTTCCAAACCTGTAACTTTCTAACTTTTGCCAATTTAAGCCAAAACGGCATACAAACCTCCAAATCAATATCCGAACATGTTCCTAAGTCCAAAATCACCATAAAAAGCTATTAGAATCATCAAACTCCATTTCAAATTCGTCTACACAAAAGTCAAACTTCGGTCAACTCTTTCAGCTTAAGCTTCTAACTTTGGGACTAAGTGTCCCAATTCACTCCAAAACTCATCTGACACCCAAGAAAACTACCCCGGCAAGTCACATAACCATAATATAACATAAGGAAGGCAATAAATAGGGGAACGAGGTGGTTAAGCCGCTTGTTACTACACAGCCCGGGGAAAGACCCGAGATGTCAGCTGATGCGCTGAAGAGGTTGGACAAGTTCACCAAGTTGTTTTCACCTCACTCTAGTGGTACACCTTTTGAGACCCCCCCCGGGTTTCTTAGACCATTGCCATGAGATTTTGCGCAACATGGGTATAGTGGAGTTAACGGAGTTGATTTCATAGTACTTTAGATGCACGATCTCCTAAGAGGTGGTGGCAGGTGTATGTGCAAGGCAGGACAACGGGATCACTTCATCTCACATGGGCTCAATTCTCACAGTTGTTCCTGGAGAAGTTCATTCCCTTCACTCATAGAGAGGAGTTTCGCAGTCAGTTCGAGCGCCTTCAGAAGGGTAGCATTACCGTTACTCAGTATGAGACTAGATTTGTGGATCTATCATGCCAGCTATCCTAATCCCCACTAAGAGGGAGAAGGTGTAGAGATTTACAGATGGTCTTACCTACAACGTTAGACTTTAAATGGCCAGAGAGACCGAGGATGAGATTTCTTTTACTCGGTTAGTGGAGATCGCCAGGAGTATCAAGCGCATCAGAGGCCAGGCTAGGGAGGCAACATCTAACAAGATGCCCCATTATGCTGGAGGATTCAATGGTTCCTCGTCTGGAGGCAGGGGATCCTTCGGTAGAGGCCATTTTATTAGGCCGGTTCAGTCAGCTCTATAGGTCGACCATAGTGCTTCAGGTAGCCACAGTACTTATGGATCTCGTCCCGAGCAGCTAGCATACAGTGCACCTCCAACTCAGGTTAGTGCAACTCCGATATAGAGCTACCGGGGTGGTTATTTAGGTTGACATGGAAAGTTTCAGGATCAACAGTCATGACAGCTGAAGGCTTGTTACACATGTGGGGATTTGAGGCACGTCTCAAATTTTTTCCTAGGTCATAGAGCAGTATGCCACAACAGGGTACTCATGCCGTGGTTTTGGCACCGACGGCTCCACCACCCTCACAACCAGTCAGAGGCGGGGGTTTGGAACCCCGAGGTAGGGGCCAGTCAGTTAGAGGTGGAGGCCAATCAGTGAGAGGCCGTCCTAGAGGTGGAGTACAGGTTGGTGGGGCTCAACCCCATTATTATGCATTTCCAGCTAGACCTGAGGCGGAGTCATCCAATGCAGTTATTACATGTATTATCTTAGTTTGTCGTAGAAATGCATTCGTGTTATTTGATCCGGGTTCTACATATTCTTATGTGTCTTCATATTTTGCTTTGCATTTGAGTGTGCCTCGTGATTCTCTTGATGTTCCTATTTCTGTGTCTACACCGGTTGGAGATTCCATAGTAGTTGATCGGGTGTATAGGTCTTGTATTGATACTATCAATGGTTTTCATACTGTAGTTGATCTTTTGTTGTTGAATATGGTGGATTTTGAGGTTATTTTTGGTATGGATTGGTTGTCCCTATATCGCGCTATCTTGGATTGCCATGCCAAGACTGTGACTTTTGCCATGCTGGAGTTCCCTAGATTAGAGTGGAGAGGGATTCTCGGTCACTGCACTAGCAGGGTGGTTTCATAGCTGAATGCTCAGCGTATGATTGAGAAGGGGTGTCTAGCGTATTTGGCTCCGTTATTCCAGTGCGGAGGTTCCTTCTTCGGATTAGTACCGATTGTGAGTGAGTTTTTCGAGGTGTTTCCTACAGACTTGTCGGGTATGCCACTTGACAGGGATATCGACTTTTGCATTGATTTGGTTCGGGCACACAACCTATTTCTATTCCACCATACCGTATTTGCTCCAGCCGAGTTGAAAGAATTGAAGAATCAATTGCAAAATTTACTTGACAAGTGATTCATTAGACCAAGTATTTCACCTTGGGGTGCACCGGTGTTGTTTGTGATGAAAAAGGACGGATCGATGAGGATGTGCATAAATTATCGACAGTTGAACAAGGTCACTATCAAGAACAAGTATTCGTTGCCTAGGATTAATGATATATTTGACCAGTTTTAGGGTGCTAAGGTGTTTTCCAAGATTGATTTGAGATCTGGCTACTATCAGGTGAAGATTAGGGCATCAGATGTCCCTAAGACAACTTTTAGGACTCGATATGATCACTACGAGTTCTTGGTAATGTCATTTGGCTTGACTAATGTCCCAACAACCTTCATGGCTTTGATGAACAGAGTGTTTAAGCCTAATCTAGATTCCTTTATGATTGTCTTCATTGATGATATTCTGGTTTACTCTCGAAGAAGAGAAGAGCATGAGCAACACTTACGGATTTTACTTCAGACTAAGAAGGATCTTCAGCTATATGCCAAGTTTTTGAAGTGTGAGTTCTGGATAGACTCAGTTGTATTTTTGGGTCATGTTGTGTCTTCTGAGGATATCAAGGTAGATCCTAAGAAGATTGAGTTAGTTAAGAATTGTCTTAGACTTACTTCCGCTACAGAGATTCAGAGTTTCTTGGGTTTGGCGGGTTATTATCGCCGGTTCGTGGAGGAGTTTTCATCTATCTTAGCCCCATTGACCAAGTTGACCCAGAATGGTGCTCTTTTCAGATGATCCAACGTATGTAAGGAGAGATTTCAAAAGCTCAAGACTGCCTTCACTAAAGTATTGGTGTTTTCCACATGTTCGGGATCTTACACTGTGTATTGTGATGCATTGTGTGATGGACTTGGCGTGATATTGATGCAGGATTGTAGAGTGGTTTCCTACTCGTCTCGTCAATTAAAGGTTCATGAGAAGAATTACCTCGTGCATGATTTGGAGCTGGAATCCATTGTTCACACGCTCACAATTTGGAGTTGGCAGCCATTATGCACTATATGTACGACATTCCATGTGAGGTCTATACCGACCATCAGAGTCTTCGGCATCTATTCAAATAAAGAGATCTTAATTTGAGGCATCAGAGATGGTTAGAGTTAATGAAAGACTATGATATCACTATATTATATAATCCGGGAAAGGCCAATATGGTGGCTGATGTCTTGAGTAGAAAGATGGAGAGCATGGGCAATATGACATTTTTACCGGTAGTGGATAAGCCATTTGCCATAGAAGTTCAGGCTTTGGCCAACCCATTTGTGAGGTTAGATGTTTCTAATCCTAGTGGGGTTCTTGCTTGTGTTGTGGCATATTCATCATTGTCGGAGTACATCAAGGCTCGCTAGTTTGATGATCCTCACTTGTTTGTGTTGAAAGAGACGGTATAGTAGGGTGGTTCCAAGGAGGTTGTGATTGGGGATGGTGGTGTTATACAGCTCCAGGGTCGGATTTGTGTTTTGAATGTTGATGGGTTGAGAGAGTTGATCCTTGAGAAGAGTCATAATTCACGGTATTCCATTCACCGGGTGTCACAAAGATGAATCGTGACCTGAAGCAGCACTATTAGTGGCGGAAGATGAAGAAAGACATTGTTGGACATGTCTCTTGGTGTTTGAATTTCCAACAGGTGAAGTATGAATATTAGTAACGGGGTGGGTTGACTTAGAGATTGGAGATGCCGGAATGGAAATCAAAGCGCATCAATATGGACTTGTGGTAGGCTTACCACAGACCTTGAGGAAATATAATACTGTTTGGGTTATTGTGGACCGGTTGACTAAGTCAGCACACTTCATTCTGGTGATGACATCCCATTCTTTAGAGCGATTGGCTCAGATTTACATCCAGAAAATTATCCGCCCGCATGGTGTGCCTATTTCCATCGTTTTAGAACGACACATGCAGTTCACTTCACACTTTTGGATAGCTGTGCAGTGTGACTTGTGCATGCGGGTCTAGCTGAGTATCGCGTTTCATCCTTAGAAAAACGGACAGTCTAAGCATACTCTTCAGATGTTGGAGGACATATTGCGGGCATGCTCTATAGATTTCGACGGTCACTAGGGCTAGTTTAGACCTCTGACAGAATTTGCCTAAAACAATAGCTATCAGACGAGCATCCAGATGGCTCCGTACGAGGTCTCATATGGGATGCGATGTTGTTCTCCGGTTAGTTGGTTTGAGCCCGGTGAGGCTAGATTTTTGGGCACAAATTTGGTTCGTGATGCTTTGAAAAAGGTGAAAGTGATTTAGGAGCGACTTCAAACAGCTCAGTCTAGGAAAAAGAGTTATGCGGATCAGAAAGTCAAGATGTGTCTTACATGGAAGGTGAGAAGGTTCTTCTCCGAGTGTCTCCTATGAAGGGTGTGACACGATTTGGGAAGAAGGAAAGTTGATACCGATGATTATTGGCCCATTCGAGATCTTATAGAGAGTTGGGGAGGTTGTTTATAGGCTTGCATTACCTCCTAGCCTAGCAAAAGTACATCCGGTATTTCATATTTGCATGCTTCGGAAGTACCATGAAGAGAGGTCACATGTGTTAGACTTCAACACAGTACATCTTGATGAGAATGTGACCTATGAGTAAGAGCTAGTAGCTATTCTAGACCGGCAGATTCGAAATTTGAGATCTAAGAGTTTTTCTTCTATTAAAGTTCAGTGAAAAGGTTAGATGATTGAGGAGGCTACATGGGAGAACGAGTACGATATAAGGAGTAGATACCCATACTTTTTACCCAGTCTAGGCACATTTTTATGTCCGTTCAAGGACGAACGCTTTTTTAGAGGTGGAAAATGTAACGATCTGATAGGTCATTTTGAATACTAACTACTTTTTCTGCGTTTTGAGACTTTACATAGCTTAATTTTATGGTTTATGACTTGCGTGCGTGGTCCGTATCGATTTTCAAAAGCTTATATGTGAAATCTTAAAGAAAATATGATTTTTTACTTTAAATGTGGCTAGAGTTGATCATGGTCAACATTTCTGGTAAACGAACTTGGTTCGACATTTTGACAATTTCGATAGGTTCATATAATATTTTTGGACTTGTACACATGTTTGGATATGGTCCTGGATGATTGAGGCCGTTTCGGCGCATTTTGTGAAAAGTTGGAAAAATGAGTTTTGAAGTTGAAAATTTTGAGTTTTAATGATCGATTGGTGATATTTGATGTTATATTGATTATTTGAGTTAGCGAGTGAGTATCTATGACGTTATTACACTTATGTGTATGTTCGAATTGGAGCTCGAGGGACTCAGGTGAGTTTTGGATGGGTTGCACATGGTTTTGGAACTGCTGATAAACTTCTGATGTTGGGAACCTGCAGGTCTCGCATTTGTGAAGACCTATTTGCAAATGCGATCCTCACATTTGCGATGTCAGGATCATATTTGGGAAGGGGGACTGGGAGCAGGCAGCTTCGCTTTTGCAAAGAGTCGGTCGCTTTTGCAAGCAAGGGATGATCGCATTACGACATGTGTGTCACAATTGCGATAATGAGCAGGGGTAAGGCAGCTTCACAAATGCGAAGGATGGGTCGCATGTGCGACATCTATGGCACTGAGACACCGATCGCATTTGCGGTCAGTGATTCGCATTTGCAAACATCGCAATTGCAAACAAGTTCTATAGCTGGGTAAAATGTGGGGATTTCGGGACTTATCTCAGTTTACAAAAAATTTTGAACCCTAGCCTCCATATAGGCAATTTTTGGAGAGCAATTTCTTCCCAATTTCAGAGGTTAGTAACTTTAACTTGTTTTTAATCAATTTCAATTACTTTTTCATGAATTTCATCATCAAATCTATGAATTTCAAAGTAGAAATTGGGAGTTTTGGGTAGAATTTAGGAATCATGTATAATTGAGATTTTGACCTCAAATTGGGGTTGGATTTCGAATTAAATTACATATTTGGGTTCGGGGGTGAATGAATAATCGGTATTTGGTCTTAATCTTGGATTTCGACCGCATGGGGCCAGGTTAATTTTTATTGACTTTTTCAATTATGTTAAAGATCGAACATTTTTTATTCGTGGGTAGTTTCTAAAGCTTGTTTTGGATATTTTAAACAATATTTGGCTAAATCCGATTGGTGTGGAGGCTTGTTCTAAAGATAAAGCCGTGTAAGATTATTGATTGTGCTCCAAAAAAGAGGTAAGTGTCTTGGTTAACCTTGATTTGAGGGAAATAAGGTAGAATCGAGTCTACTTGATATGTGAACTATGTGTTGGGAGCGGCGTATATGCAAGGTGACGAGTGTATATGCGTTGGCTATGGGATAAGCATTCAGGTAGAATTAGACTTCCTTGTACCATATTATTTTGTGTATTATGTCTTCCATGCTTTAGATAGATTTTTTAATTCCTTGATTACATATTTTCATGATGTTTCTTATATTGAGATTATTGTGATATTAGGTGTTGAGATCGTGGAAATTGTTGATCGGTTGTTGGCACTAATTGTTGGGAGATTCTCATATGATGAGTTGTGTTCAAATACTATTGTTGATGTTGAATTTGCTTCTCACCTTGCTTGGTCTTGTGTTGTTGTGATGGCTTTGTGAGGAAGAATGAAATGCACGGAGGGTGTTGCCATACCTTAATTACATATTGTTATTATTACTTGAGTGAACGTGAGGATAAAGTACGAAGGGTGATGCCGTGCAATTGCTTTTATATTATTATGTAAGGAAGAGAGTAAAAGCACGAAGGATGATGTCTGAGGAAGATAGTAAAAGCACGAAGGGTGATGTCATGCACTTGCTTTTATGTTTCTATGTGAGAAAGAGAGTAAAAGCACGAAGGGTGATGCCGTGCACTTCCTTTTATATTATCATATGAGGATGAGAGTAAAAGCACGAAGGGTGATGCCGTGCAATTTATTGATTTTATTGCTCTTTACCTTGATATTTGGAATGTGGACTTGGTATTGTGGTTTCGCTATTTATTTTCGAAAGAGGCTGACTTAGTGATACATTACTTTTATATTTCTGTTTGCTACCCCTTTCTCATGTCCCCATCCCGTTGTTATATTTGAATCTTTATCTATTATTTCGTTTCTTTGGGTACATAACTGCACATGTTTATCATAGGTGTCTTGTCTTAGCCTCGTCGAGGTTAGACTCGACACTTACTAAGTATATTGGGTCGATTGCACTCATACTACACTTCTACATTTCTTGTGCAGATCCGAATATCGGTACCGGCAGTGTCCCAAGAGGTGCTTAGCATATACAGGGTGAGTGATTCGAGGTAGAGCTACATCCCGTTCGCGGACCTTGAGTCATCATCTTACTTCTATTATACTGCTTTCATTTTATTTCAGACAATGTTATAATTATTTCAAAACAGTATATATAGAAAACTCTTGAAGTTCATGTACTTGTGACTCCATATCTTGAGATGGTTTTCATAGTTGTTGTCACGCCCCAAAATCCGAAGAGCGCGACCGGCGCTCAATCGAGTAAACCCGACTGAGCAAGCCTGTTAGGTCTCATTCTACCCAAACTAATTCATGAATAAATAGGAGATGGACTCCATTAATCATACTTATTAAGTATTTCATGAACAACTTCCATTTCATTTCCATTAGCAGCTTAAATCATAATTATCAAAATATTACAAGTTTTTATAAATCTTTGCCAAACATCAATATTTCTACTTTAATTCCAATACCCGACACTACCCACAACCTGTCTACGGAGCCTCTAAACATAACTGAAGAGTAATGTAATAGGGAAATGCTGGTAACAAGGCTCCGGCTATACCTCAAAATACAAAGTATATGATAAACATATGAGACAGGACCCCGAAACAAAGTGGGGCTCACCAAATCAGCTGAAAGGATGATGCGGCACTAGCTGCGACCAACACTGCCTGCTATAGAAACACCTACATCCATTTAAAGACGTAGCGCCCCCGGCAAAAGGGACGTTAGTGCCATCGAATAGCACTAGTATGTATAACTAAACACCATCTAGTTAGAAAGAACTTTCGTACAATAATAAGGAAATCACAAGTACAACTCAAACACTTTAAATGATCACAACATTATCAAATAAAAGAATCATGAAATTTTCACATCATTCTCCCATAGCTTTTAGTTTGGGGCATTCCATATTATTCATCATTTGTTTCCAATACCACCGCTACCTTGAGCGGAGTCCGATCTCGACCCGATCGGCTAGGTTGCCTCATTTGAGACATACATTTCAATCTCAATCTCATTTTCCCTTTTTCCAGAATTCATTAACAACACCACCGCTATCTAGAGCGGAGTCCGATCTCGGCCCGATCGGCTAGGCCACCTACCAAGGCATTGTTCCCTTCTCATTAAACAATTCATTTCACATATATCATTTCATAGGCACTTGGGGCCACAACTTATCACATCATTCTTGGCACTAGGCCACATTTTACATCATTCCCAATTTCGATACTAGCCTTGCCATTTAGGACAGTAGGTGCACACAAGAGCAAATAGAAATTGTAAGCTTAGATGAGACTCCACATAGATGGCACAATATACAGCTTCAATCTCAATTTAAGGTCTAAGCATTTCAATACATGATTCATATTCCTTGCACCTTTTCAAGTTATCAAGAATAATACATTGATCACATTGGAATACATCTTTCACAAATATAAGGTAGCAACCCCAAATTCATGTGGAACAATAATTAATTTAACAATTCAACTTTAATCTTACCGTATTCACACAAACACCGACGGAGCTCAATTTCTAAAAGACGGGGTTTTAGCCATACATACCTTGTCTAAGATTTCCTTAAGTTACTAAAACGTTCCGGAAATTCTAGCAATCCCAATCTACTTTGAGACATAACAAAATTGAACACAAATTAGGAAGGTATTCATGGTTTCAGCTCATTTGAGCATTTTATCAAATACTAGTTGAGCATCTTGATTTCAAATCTCTTTTACAAGGTTTCTTTTATTCGCCAACCCAATCTTTACTTATTTATGTTCACAGTATAAAGAACAGAGCAAGAGACTCCAAGAAAGCAAACTAAATCATAGATACGAAAGTTTCCCTACAAAGGGGCTGGCTTCAACAACCCATAAGGGACGGCTTGCCAAGCTACACAAACAGTTAATTTGCTTATAGTAGCAAAAGTTTTCCTACAAAGGGGCTGGCTTCAACAACCCATAAGGGACGGTTTGCCAAGCTACACAACTCAGAAAACTTTTGTACTATAACCAACGTTAGCTGTTTATAACTCAGAAAACTTTCGTACTACGATAAGCTAGATTTCTTAGAGTATTCTTACTCTATTTTCATACATGGACCGGCCTTTCCATCCATTCGAAAGAAAGAACAAGAGGGAAATTTAGAAAGCACTCATATGTAATATATCACAAGAAGTTTTACAAAGGTTACAAGATGATTGCAAGATGATCTTCCAACTACTACAAGACCTCCTTTATATAGGGCTAGGATATTATTACAAGACAAACTTACATGATAAAATAAACCTATCTTACATGGCAAACTTATCTTACAAGTGGGTCCTTCTAAGCATGTGAAGGACTTTAGGCAAAACAACTAAAAAACACCTGAAAATATGTGAAAGGGGTGAAATATACATGGTGTAGCATGTGAAAGTATGTGGGAGCATGTGACGCCATGTGAAAGTATGGTGTTGCATGTGATGAATCATGTGGAGGCATGTGGAAGCATGTGAAAACAAGTTGAAGTGGGGCCCGGATAATATGGAAAGATGTGGAAATTTGTCTTGGCTTGGGTAGGATATTTTTGAGGGTTTTTTAGTGGCTAATCTAGGATTATGGTGGGATTAGCAGGGATTTAGGTAATTATTCTTCATTGATTCTAGGGTTGTCTTCTAGGCATCTTTTCAAAGACCTTGTGTAGTAACGCGTGGAATTTGACGGTCCTTCTTCGCGGTGCTCTTTCTCTTTTGGATTGAGAGATGTAATCCGCAACCTTAACCTGGAAATGTCTTGAGAGATATTTTCTCGGATGACTTCGTATGGGATTTGATATTCTTTTGCTGCTGCCCGGACACTTTCCCAGTGAGGATGATTGCTTGTATAATTCCAGCTTGCCCAATCTTTTGGCCATATCTCTTTTGGAATGCACCTATTTTGCTGAAAAGGGATTCTTTGTGCCTCGCTATATTCTTCTTCCATTGATAAAATGGACACGGGTAAATTTCCACCTAGAATGATGCCTCTGCTTGCGCCTGGCT
>NW_017671582.1:120329-144878 GCF_001879085.1 Nicotiana attenuata | reverse complement strand
CGAATGCGGGGTCGCGGTCGCATAATGGACCGCAGAATGGGTATGCTGGCCGCAAACGCGTCGCAAAACTCGGTGCCCAAAAGTGGGCTACACTGGTCCAGTTTGCGACCAGATTTGCAATCGCAAATCAAGTATGCATCCACATAACGGTTTTTGCGATCGCATATCTGACACAGGATCGCATTTTTCCAGCCTTTGGTAATTTGATCATAACTTTGTGTAGGAATATCCAAATGATGAACGGTTTGAAGAGATGGAAACTAGACTCGAAGACCTTTCATTTGATAGGTTATTCATCAAATAAACCTTATACATATTTAGATGAGCTTGTTCAAAATGGGGACTCGTGCAAACTCATTTGGAATCTTAGCCTATTATGAAAATTTCCCCATTTGGCTTACACTTAGGCCTCTCCTTGGACCCCACCTTACTTAATATATGACTCATACACTTATTTACGAAATCCAATTGATGCCCACCATATTAATAGCACATAAAATATTATAATTAGCCTACGTGGCATCACGAAATCCTAGATTACTTAGTGAATTTTCCGGGGCCTTACAGTTGTGGTTTTAGACTTATCAAACTTATTTCAGAATTTCTTTTATACTACGTTATTATCCTGGCATTAGCTATTTATTGCAGTTCTTTAGTGTTTTCTGTTGTGTGTATGCTTGCCTAGCAAGCAGTGTTAGACGTCATCACGACCCCGATTGGTTGATATTTTGGGCCGTGACATAAAGATATACGTGGCAGCGCGTTGCCCTTTCTCCTTTATAGTAAAAGAACTTTTTTCCTCAAAGTGCAATATTCATAACATAAGGCATACAAGCAATGTTTGTCTAAAAAATTTAACATCTTTTTAACAAATTAGTTCTTTCCCGTACCTCAAATGTCTTTTCTATGGATTCCTCACTTGGGTATGGACCACAATTTTAGCCCAAACCGAATAGGCTCGTTCTCGACCAAAAATCAATGCTCAATCTTCTTTTCTTGTTTCGATTTGTTTAAGTACCATGTAATGCTATAATCCTCCATGAAAGTAGCCAGACCTCCAATATCGATCCTTAACTCTAGAAAGTATCTAAAACTAACTTCATCAATCATAGTAACTAGTAGACCCTCTTTGAATCTGTTTACCTCTTAAATGGGTAATAATTACATTTGTACGCGGTTTAAAAGATACGTGATTAATTTAACACGAATGATCTAAGAACAACAAAGAATTAAGTTAAGAGAGATAAAACGATCACACCAAACGTGATGGAACAATTAAGCCTGGCTTTAAGTTGAACACGGAAACTGGCTCCGATCGGGCCCTCGATACGGGCTTGGTTGAAACTGAAGAACACTTTGAACAACAGCTAGAAGGCAAAAATAAACTTTATTGCTTTGATATGCATGCCAACAGTGAGTGAAAAATGAATAGGTTCTACCCTTTATATAGTAGGGGAGTTTTAATCCTAGTACAAGTCTAAATAAGGTAGAAATCTTTCCCTTCTAGTAAATCATGATACACAGCTAATATCAGGCGAGATTTCTGCTGTAATATTCAGTTGAAGGCGGATATTTTGGCCCCTTGTTCGCCCTTTCTAACTGTCTTTCCTTTAGCCTCGATGATTCGTTTTGCTCGAGCTCGATTCCTTTCATGTCTAGCCATGTCCTAATCTCGGTGAGTCATTCGTCCTCGAGCTCTCACCTGGGGAATCCTCGGATGTACCCGAGCTTGCAATGAACCACGTCGTCCCCTGTTTCTAGAAATCAGGGATAACTTTATCCCCGATTTTACCCTTACACAAATTGTCCCCTCACTTTTTAGAGAGTAGATTTATAGAAATGACAAGAAGTGATTAATTGACCCCGGTTCCTTCCTCCGTATTCCACAAGCGAGTTGACAAGTTGCCGAAACATCCCATTAGTTGCGTCGTTCTAACTTCAGACACGTGTCAGTCGTCGTTTGACCATCCTCGATAGGCACTGAATGCGAAACGTCACTCATTTATTATTTCTTTCCTATAAAAGCTCCGGTTTTCTTTTTTCACCTTTTAACTTTCTGATTTCGAGTCTTCTTTAGTTACCCTCGAACCTTTTACCTGTTCATCACTCCCTTAAGTCTTCACAAAGTGTTCTCCATATCTTTATTTCTTCATCTTTAGTCTTCAAACCTTCATATTTTATCTTCAAATCTTCGTCCCAGATCTCCAAATTTTCATACCAACCTTCAAAACTTCATACCAACCTTTAATCCTCCATATTCTCAAGTCGAGATGGCAAAAACCTCAGCCCCTGAATTTTTTGAGAGGGGCTGATCAAGCTTGCCCGACGGGCAAAGAAGGCTCCTTTCTCGAGCATCGATAAGGACAAGGACAAAGGTTGGTAGGGGAGATATGTTCGGATAAAGACCGAAGACCTCATTTCCTCCGAGTTCCTACTGTTCCCCGAGAAGTGGAACTCAAAACGTGAGTCTGTTTCCTTTTAATTTACTACTCCTTTGAATCTATCCCTCTTTTCCCAATACTCACTTTTTTTGTATGCAGCTGTCACCCGAGTCCCCAATGTAGTCCCTCGCTTTAGGGAGTGGGTTGAGGGAATATGCAAACAGTTGACATATTCTGAGCGCGAGTGGCGCAAACTTTCCAAAGGAAAATGGGAGGCTCATTCCAATGGTGAGTATCCCTCTTCTCCTGGTTGAATTTCCCTATAAGTCATTTTCATTTTATCACCATTCTAACCAAGTCCTTTCTTTTCATAGCTTTTCTCAAGACCACCGAACTTCAAGCAATTACCGAGGCCATGGCCTCGTCCCTGTCTAGAAAACCCTCCACTTCGGTACAACCTACTACCGAGGCTGCCACAAAGAAGGAGGAGAAAACAAGAAAGAAGAAAAGGTCCACTGACTCCTCGGGTGCTCCCGCTGAGGCCAAGAAGAAGAGGATTGTAGTTAGGGTCAGAAAGAGTAATAAGAAAAGTACTCGTGCTAGGGTCCCGGACCCTAAATCTCTCTATCGACTCAGGGATTACCCCAAGGATGATTACCTAGAGTTCGTCGGTCACGAGCCGATCGACGCCACACAAGAGATGGAAGCCCCGGTGGGGGGGGGGAGGGTGATCGTAAGGCTGAATCCCTCTTAGTTCAGGAGCCCGAGGAGGAAAATATGGTCACTCTTCCTCAAGAAGCTACTCCGGTTCAAAAAGAGGCCGACGTCATTGACGTCCCGGAGTCACCGTCTCACATGGAGCCTCTTTTAGGTAAGGCTAGAGCCGTTATTAAAAAATTGACCGAGGCTTCACGGGCTGCGGACGAGGCCCTTAATTTATTTTTCGAAGGTGTTGATGTCGGAATGCTGGGAGATTACTCAAATTTTGGTCATATGGAATTCTCAAAAAGGGATGCACTCCCGGGGTCAGGTGGGCGGAGTCGAGCCCAAAGCTCGAGAAGTAGTTCCCCGCCCCGAGTATGGACCCTGACTGGAAGAAGGCGGTCATGTTTACAGTACCCGTGGATACTAGGATGCTATCCAAGTCAGTCGGTGTGGCCAACTACCTTCGTTCCTTGGTAACCGAAGAGGACCAAGTGAAGATGAATGAGGTGGACGTGCCGAGCCTCTTCAACGAGGCACAATAGGTTGAACAGGATATATTTTCTTCCCCTCATATCTTTAAAAGGTTCATTTTGCCGTAGCGGGTTTTAACGATTCTTTTTTCTTTCATGCCTCAGGCATCGGTGCTTCATCACGAGAGCTTCCACCGGTTTTGAATAGAGGTGAGTCACCTCGAGTTCGAGCTCAAGTTGTAGGTCCGGCAAAAGGACATGTACAAAGTTCTTTGTGAGCAAAAAGATAAAGTATCAGGGACCACTCTATCCTTCAACCCGAGCTGGAAAAGGCTTAAAAAATGCCTCGAAGGCAAAACAAGAACATGCCCTTCTGGTTGAAAAGAGTTTTTGAGATTAATAATGAGAGGTTAAGCACAAATTCTAATGCCACAACCTAGCGGGTCCAAGAGAAGATAGACCTGATCGACCAGCTTAGGGCCGAGATGGAAAAGGTCAAAGCCTTAGCTAAGGAGTTGAGGAGAAAAATGGATCTCCTGGGCTCGGAGCGGGATGCTACCATAGAGGATTTGGCATCGACCAAAGTACAACGCCGGGTGATGAAAGAAAAAAATGACAAATGGACTCGGCTAAATGAGGAACTCCGGGCACAACTTGACTCGGCCGTTACAGAACGGGATGCACTCATCCAAGAATACACCGCGCTGAAGTCCAAATTGGAGACAGCTTCGGACGAGGCCTCCAAAGTTAAGGAAATGTTGGCCTAGTACAAGAACGATATGGAGGTAGCCGAGGCCCGTGTAATAACAAAGGCCGAGTATGTGAAATGGCTGTCTCGGAGAGAGACCCTTGACAAGATCCATGCCCAAGGGATTGACCTAGCGGCCGAGACAATAGAGGCGAAGAGGCTTGAAGTCGAGGCCAGAGTGAGATACCAGCTCGATGGTTCGGGCAGCGAGTCGGGCTCCGATGAAGACTAGGCAGGAAATGCCTTAGCTTGTTTTTTTTTGTAGTTATTTTGTACTTTGGGGTTGTTTCGTAGCACCTCTGTGAATACCTTTTGGTACTATATATATATATATATATATATATATATATATATATATATATATATAAAGTATTCTTCGGCCATGCATTGCGTCCTTTACTTTTCTGTGTTTGCTTATGTCTAAGATTTATAATATACCATCGATGCCTTAGCATAAAATTTGACATCACTTAACTATTCGTTCCCCCCAAAACCCGGATGAGGCCTAGATTAAGTAATAACTCCGAATTGATTTGACTTCGGAGGACCCGATAAACAATGAATTCTTTGTCAAAAAGTTTGGAACGTTTTAACCGGACACAATTATTCTTTGCCGAGATGGCTCTTTTCTTGACCGTAATTCGAGACCAAGTAATTTGACCGGGTCTAAAGTATCTTTTTTGTGTATTAAAAATATGTAAGGACATTACTTTTTAAGTATGACTCAGACGTCTCTGAGCTATGTAAGTTGGCCGTAGCTTTTCGTGTTTGGGCCCTGCCTAGCAGGCTCGGTGCCTTCAGGATTTAGTAACCTGAATTTCTCGATCTTATTGTCGGGTAGCAGTCCCCGGTTCGGGGAGGCCCACAGGCTTAAGGGTTTTGAACCTAATATTCATTCTAAGTAATTTAATGATAATATTAGTTGTGCAAATGTGAACCGATGAAACATACAAGGCAAATTTCTTTTATTACTTTGAATGTCGTGTAAGTAATCGATGGTATAAGAGCTATCTACCATGGCAAGAATGAATTATGCGGGCACAGTTTGTTTAACGTACAATTAATCCTAATATTCAAGCCTTGGCTTTCAATATCGAATAAGAATGCCTTCTAAGTTTCCGAATTTAGGACCTCGGTTCTTGGTTTATGGTGTGATGGACCCCTAGTGTTGAAGACCAAATTATTAGGGCTCGAATACTATTGATCTAACATGGACGATCCGTAGTCCCGTGTGTTAGACCGGTCTTAAAAAATATGGTAGCATCCTTTACTGTTGCCTTGTTGAAAACCTTGTCGTAAAACCTACTTCGGGAAAATACCGGTACAAGGGAAAAAGAGTACAACACATGCTTTCAGACCTAATCCTAAGATTTGACTTCGACTGAGTACTTGCATGGGTTAGTTTAAAATAATCCATAAAGAAAATTGTGTTCATACCTTAGCAGTAGTACCGCTTTAAGTGTGACACATTCCAATTGTTGGGTATGAGCCTTTCCTGGTTATACCGGTGATCTGTGTGGTCCTTCCCAGTTCGGACCTAGTTTCCCTTCATTAGGGTTCTTGGTGTGCTGTGTAACTTTCCTCAGTACCAAGTCCCCGACTTGGAAGTGTTGAAGGGTTTTCCTTTGGTTGTAGTATCTCCCCATTCATTGCTTTTAGGCCGCTAACCGGACTAGGGCGGCTTCTGCCTTTCGTCTGCTAAATTTAAGCTCGTGTCAATGGACTTGTTATTTGATGTCTCAGCAGTGTATTGGAACCTTAGGCTCGGTTCTCCTACCTCTACCGGAATCAGAGCTTCTATGCCGTAAACTAGAGAGAACGGTGTTTCACTGATACTCAACTTCGAAGTTGTTTGATGTGCCCATAGGACCTCGGGAAAAATTTATTTCCATTTTCGTTTTGAGTCGATCAATCTCTTCTTCAGGTCCTGCAGTATAGTTTTGTTTGTTGACTCCGCTTGACCGTTCCCACTTGGGTGGTAAGGTGTTGACAAAATCGTTTTTATTTTGTGATCATTAAAAAACTTATTAATCTTGCCGTCGATGAACTGTCTCCCGTTGTCACATGTGATCTCGGTCGGTACCCCGAACCGACATATTATATGATCCCAGATGAAGTCGATGACTTTCTCGAACACCTGTGCTTCGACCCACTTGGAGATGTAATCAGTAATTACTAAGATGTACTGGGCTTTGTCGGGTGCCCATGGCAAGGGACCGATGCTGTCCATTCCCCATTTCATGAAAGGCTAAGGGGAAAGGATCGGGTAAAGCATCTCTCTCGGTTAGTAGATCATTGGGGCGTGTCTCTAACATTCGTTACACTTTTGAACAAAGTCTTTCGCATCCTTTTCCATCTCGTTCCAGTAATAACCGGCTTTGATCAATTTTCGAACCAAGGATTATTCTCCCGACTGATTTCCACAAGTACCCTTGTGGACTTCCCTCATCACGTAATCGGTCTCCCTGGTACCAAGCACCTTGATAATGGTCCAAAGAATGATCTTCGGTATAAACCAAGCTAAACCTGGCAGCCTTAGTTCGTAGAGCCTTTAATATGCCCCGGGCCTTTTGCTCTTCTAATGTAAAAGGTGGCCGGTCATTCGTCAAGGCCCAGGAATCCGCTGGACATCTCAGCGGCGGGATTTGATACCCGCATCCGATCTTTCTTTGGGATCTGACGGCAATTTCCCTTTCTGAAGGTAGTCTATGTATTTGTTTCTCCAATTCCAAGTCAAGCTTTTTGAGTTTACCTCGGCGTGAACTTCCTCTATCACTGAGTTCATTAATTGCACCACCGCTCCGGAATTGAATTCATCGGAGTTGATTAGCGACCCTAGATTAGCCAATGCATCGGCCTCGTTATTTTGATCTCAGGGTACATGTTGTAGTGTCCATTCCTTGAACTGATGTAATGTTACTTGCAACTTATCCAAGTATCTTCGTATCCGCTCTTCTTTTACTTCAAATGTCCCGTTGACTTGGTTAACAACGAGGAGGGAGTCGCACTTGGCTTCGATCACCTCAGCCCCAGGCTCTTAGCCATTTCTAGACCTGCAATCATAGCCTCATATTCGGCTTCATTGTTAGTCAATTTCACAGTTCTAATAGATTACCTTATTACATTACCCGTATGTGGTTTTAATACGATTCCCAACCTGGACCCTTTCGCATTAGAAGCACTGTCCGTGAATAGGGTTCAGATCCCCGAGCTAGTCCTCGAGGTGAGCAATAATTCTTTCTCGACCTCGGGGATCAAGGCCGGTGTGAAGTCAGCCACGAAGTCTGCCAAAATTTGAGACCTTATAACATTTCGGGGTTTGTACTCAATATCGTCCCGCTAACCTCTACGGCCCATTTGGACGGTCGACCCGAGAGCTTGGGTTTATGCATAACATTCCTTAGCGGATACGAGGTCATATTGGGTGACACTGAAAGTACGGTTTTTGTTTCCTAGATACGCTTAATAAGGCGAGCGCTAACTTCTCTAAGTGTGGATACCTTGTGTCGGCATCGCCTAGGGTTCTACTAACATAATAGATAGGAAACTGCGTATCTTCTTCTTCCCGGACCAGGACACCACTTACCGCTACCTAGGAGATTGCCAAATAGAGATATAGCTGCTCGTTTGCTTCAGGGTATGTATCAAAGGAGGGCTTGATATGTATCATTTGAGTTCTTCTAAAGCCTGTTGACATTTCGGGATCCAAGAGAAGTCGTTCTCCTTCTTTAGTAATGAGAAAAAACGGTGGCTTTTGTCCGATGACCTCGAAATAAACCGGCCCAATGCAGCTATCCGCCCAGTCAGTCTTTGTACCGCCTTGACGTTGTCAACTATGGTGATATATTCTATGGATTTTATCTTGTCTGGGTTGATCTCTCTTCCCCGGATAGACACCATGAAACTGAGGAACTTTCCCGAGCCGATTCCGAAGGCATACTTCTCCGGGTTCAGCTTCATGTTGTATTTTCTCAGTATGTCGAAGGTTTCCTGGAAATGCTTCAAAAGGTCCTCTGCTCGCAGGGACTTAACTAACATATCGTCAATATAAACCTCCACTGATTTTCCAATTTTTTCCTCGAACACTCGGTTAACTAGGCGTTGATACGTGGCAACGACAGTTTTTGATCCAAACGGCATTACGTTATAACAATATGTGCCGAATTTAGTTATAAAAGAAGTCTTCTCTTGGTCACCCGGGTCCATTCTTATTTGGTTGTATCCAAAATAAGCATCGGTTGTATCCAGAATAGGCATCGAGAAAACTCAGCGCCCCGTGTCCGGCCGTTGCATCGATCATTCGGTCGATGTTAGGCAAAGGAAATGAATCCTTCGGGCATGCCTTGTTCAAGTCCTTAAAATATACATATATTCTAAGTTTGCTTCCTTTTTAGGTACGACCACTACGTTAGCTAGCTAATACGGGTATTTAACTTCTCGAATTGAACCTATTTTCAAGAGTTTAGATACCTCGTCTTTGATGAATGCGTGTTAGATTTGGCCTGCAGCCTCTTCTTCTGTTAGACCGGGTGGAATTTTGGTAATTTGTGAGTTTTCACCTCCGGTGAGATCCCTATCATATCTAAGTGGGACCAGGCAAAACAATTGTCATTAGCTTTAAGGAAATCAATAAGTTTTTTCCGGAGCTTAGGGGTTAATCTCGTGCCCAAGTATACCTTTCTTTCTGACTTGATTAGTATGACCTGTTTAAATTCCTCGATCGCCGATTTGGTGGCATCGGTATCATCGGGTGCTATGAAGGATTCGGGACCCCGACATCATCTTCCTTATTTATTAAGTGTTCCTCCTATTTCTTCGGCCCGGTCGGGGTCGGGACCGGTGATTGCTATTTGGTGCCTTTCTCGTCGACCAGTCCCTCAACTTTTGATGTTGCGATTGCAGGCATCGGGATCGCTTCCTTGACAGCAAACATCTCCTTTGCGGTCGTTGTTCCCCGTAGACCATTTTTGTTCCGCCTGGGTGGGAAAATTCAACGCCTGATGCAAGGTCGATGGCACCACTCTCATGTTGTGGACCCATGGCCTCCCGGAACAAGGGATTATATCTCATGTCTCCTTCAATTACGTAAAAAATTGTTTCCTGGGTGGTCCCGGTCGTGTTTACCGATAGGGTTATTTTGCCCTTTATTGTCTCGCATGCCATGTTGAAACTGTTCAATACTCGTACTGCCAGTACGATTTGGTCCAATAACCTAGTTGTTCCGACTCTCCATCGGATGATGTTGGCCGAGCTACCTGGATCAATTAACAAATGCTTAACTCAAGATATATTAATAAGTACGGATATTACCAATGCATCGTTGTGAGTTTGAATGATGCCCTCGGCGTCCTCGTCGCTGAACGAAATGGACCCCTCCGAAACGTAGTCCCGAGTGCATTTCTCCCTTGTGATAGAAACTTTGGTGTGCTTTATTATTGGCCCTTGTGGGACATCTACTCCCCCAATGATCAAGTTGATCACATGTTGAGGTTCTTCCTGCTCAACTTATTTGTTGGTGTCCCTATTTTTGAAATGATTTTTGGCTCGCTCACTTAGGAATTCCCGAAGATGCCCATTGTTGATTAGACGAGCCACTTCTTCCCTTAGCTGTCAACAATTCTCGGTCATATGACCGCGAATACCGTGGTATTTACATATCAAGTTATGATCCCTTTGTGCGGGATCGAACTAGAGTGGCCTTGGCCATTTGGTCTCCTTGATACGGCCGATGGCTGACACTATACTCGCCCATCCACGTTGATATTATATTCTGATAGTCTCGGGGCTTCCCTGCCCCCAAGTGATCTGTTAAAACTGTTTTTACTCATCAAACCTTGGTTGCTAGGACCTTGGTCGCTTCTCCTATCGTTCTTGATCGGTGGTGACATGGTCTATTTCCCCTTCTATCGGAACTATATGGCTGGTATCGATCTTAGGGTGGCGTCGACTCTTGATTCACAATTCTTTTAGACCTGTTGTTCACTCTATTGGGGTAAACAGATCCCGAGGGGGCTCCTAGCTGGTCGTCCTCAGCTTTGATATTTGACTAGTACCTGTTGTGAACATCGGCCCAAGTAACCGTCGGATACTCTACCAAGTTTTGCTTTAATTGTTGAGAAGCAACGGAACTTCAGGGGTTGAGTCCTTGAGTAAACGCCTGAACGGCCTAATCATCTACAACCATGGGGCAGGTCTATCTATTCCATCTGGAACCTCTACATGAACTCCCTAAGCATTTTTTTGTCCCTTTGCTTGACTTTAAAGGGGTCCGATTTCCTCGTCTCGACCTTGATAGAACCAGCATGGGCTTTAACTAAAGCATCTACAAGCATAGCAAACGAATCAATATAATTTGGAGGTATGTTATGGTTCCAATCATCGCTCCCTTGGATAAGGTTTCCCCAAAAATTTTCAGCAACACCGACTCGATCTCGTCGTCTTCTAGGTCATAGCCTTTTATTACGTCGTGGTGGCGGTTACATGCTCATTTGGATCTTTGATCCCGTTATACTTGGGGATATCGGGCGTTCAAAACCTCTTCAAAATTGGCTTCGGTGCCACACTCGGGGGAAAGGGTTTCTGAATGAACTTTTTCGAATCCGGTCCTTTCAATATTGGAGGTGCTCCCGTGCTCCTGAGATCTGATCGACCCTCGAATTGTAAGTCTCCACTTTCTTATCATTTGCCTCAATCTTCTTTTCACCTAAATCCACCCATTTTTTTAGTGCCTCGAGCATTTTCATTACCTCGGAGGTGTCTCCGGGTCCGAACCCATGTGGTTCTGTGACAATCCGTTCGTTTCTCCGAGCATCTTCTCCAACCTGCTCAAGTTTGGCCGTGTTCTGTGCGTGATTTTGACTCTTGCAGCTGTGCTATTTCTACTTGTTGAGTTTGTAACATTTTGAAAATCAATCACAAGCTAACTCCATCATCCCCCCCCCCTTCGGGTGCTTCTCGAGCCGATGGCCGGGGTGCCTCACGAATGCTATTTTCGGGATCGGTTGTTAGGTTGATATTGATGGCAACCTGTGAATTGGCGTCGATTGGGTCAGCAATTGGGATGGCACAACAGGAGGCACGCCATTTCTTGGTACCACATTGTTATTTTCACCGTGATGGACTGACTCGGCTTCAACGTTCAAGTGAGCAGACTGAGAATTTGACATTTTAAATAGACCTGAAATCAAACTTCAAAGAACAAGTGTAAAATAAGGCGTGTTATAGGGATTTGTATTAAATCACCGCTATTATCCTTAGTGTGATGACCCGCCATGTCATCATGCCACATAGGCGCCATTTGGCATATATTAATGCCATGTGGAAGCTTACATAAGAGGAAGGCTAGCATTTGTGAGAAGATTCTAGAGAAATATGGATATTTCCCTAGGAAGACCCTAGATCCTTAGTTAAAAACTAAGGACGTGACATTAGCCTCATGGCAGGTTCTCCCCTTTATATAGTAGAAGAGTTTCAATCCTTGTACAAGTCTAACTAAGGTAAAAATCTTTCCCTTCTAGTAAATCATGATACGCAGCTGATATTAGGCGAGATCTGTGACATAATATCCGGCTAAAGGCGGATATTTCGGCCCCACGTTCGTCGTTTCTAACAGTCTTTCCTTTAGCCTCGATTCTTTGTTTTGCTCAAGCTCGATTCCTTTTATGTCTGGCCATATCCGAATCTCGGTGTGTCATTCGTCCTCGGGCTCTGATATGGGGAATCCTCGGCTGTACCCGAGCTTGCAATGAACCACGTCGTCCCCTATTTCTTCATCGAGAAATAGGGGATAACTTTATCCTCGATTTTACCCGTACACATAAGCTGAAGTATTTTTTAACATTTCCGAGGAATTGAGGCCGTACGATATTTAATCATCATCTTACCAGGCATATTGCCAATATCACTAATCACGATACGAAATTAGTAATTCAACAGAATAGGAGGTCGCATATCGTCTAAAACAATTTCATATGATAAAATATTTGCAACAAACAGATCGCCTACTATAATTAAAAATCGGCTACCTTAAATTGAGATCGCTCAATCGTTACTTACCTCTTCTCCACTCTTGCAACCTCGTTCTCTCCTGCATTGTGTACTACTTGCTGCTCAAAACCCGGTGGCTTAATTGATTGCTTGGATTGACCTACATTTTTTGTTTTTATCATCAGATTTTATTATATGGGATGAAAAGAAACAAATACTCATTATCAAAAATGGAGATACTTCAAATATTGTTGTCTTCATTGTTATTGTTCGTTGCTGAAATTTGGTTCTTTGATTTATCGGTCACGAATAGCTTCATTGTTTAAACCAAAATAGATTTCTCGGTCAAAGTCAATATCAAGAAGAAATCGGGTTACTGATAACCAAGATTTACTTTACTTTCCCAATATTTTGAAGGATAAAACAAGTTATGGAAGTAATTGACAAGGAAAGAAAATACGAAGTAGATTGATAATCACTCCCAAAATTGCGGTTAGAACCTTATGAATATGGTAAAGAATGATTGCATATATTTCAATAATAAATCAGATGCCATTACAAATAAGGACTAGGTCCTTATATAGGAGTACATAATTATAACGGTTTCCTTACTTAATTCGGGCTTGTTAATGGCATTAATTGCCTTGATTACCCGCTACCATATATAATCGTAACGGAAGTATTTATGGCTGAGGATTTCCCGTAACCGTGATTATATGTCGATTTCCCTTCCTTATTTATGACAGGTTCGCACATCTTCCCTTCTTAATAGTCTTTATCCACATCTTCCCTTCTTAATGGTCTTTATCCATTCCGCTTCTATTTCTTCTTTTACTGATGTCAGATCTAGTTCCTTTCACAGAGTAACCCCAGGATGTTCCTCCCGTGCCTTCTTGAATTTTTTAACTCGTCTAATTAAGAATGCCACATGTCCCTATATTGATGGTCCACGTGTCATACCTTATCACCTTGATGATTGTTTGAGCAAAAAAGATTGAAAGACCTTTTTCTCGAACTAATTAGTAGTGTTGCAGAGGGTAAATCTTAGCCAAGCATAATTAAACTCAGATCTAGCACATAGAGTGTCAAAAATAGAAGATGGACAATAACGTGTAATATTTCTTCATGTAATATTCATACATCAAACATATGGGATGAGCTTATATCTGGGGCAGGCTCGTATCATAATCATGGGGCAGCCAAGAGATTACCTTCCCCACTTGTTGATGACATCCGCGAATGGGTTAACGCCATTCTTCCCCATACAGTGGAGGTCCGCGAATGGGCGTCTTTTTATGAGAAGTATGGATGCTAACCTCTCACCGGTGAGTCGACCCGTTACAGTTTCTCTGTCTCATTTTATTTTGTTTTGCCTCGAAGTTTGATTCTATCGTTGTATGGTTATTTTCCCTTGTTGACAGGGAGATATGGAGGGCGAGGGCTCCTCCGCTCGCATTCCGTCAGTTGACGCCTCCTACCCGGCCCGTGCCGAGGCCCGCTGCCCGGCCCCCGTTGAGAACTCAATCGGCACCTGCGGCCGAGGCCGTGGGTATGGAAGTTACTCCTCAACCAGAGACCCCTGCTTCCGCCGTTCGCTCAACGGGCGAATCTTCCCGTGCTAATAGCGCAGAGGGTCCATCGAAAAGACGGTGAGTGGAGTGGAGTTAGAGGTGGCTCCTCCAACCGTAGCATCTTCGGAGGGCGACCTTATCTTGGCGGCATCCGAAACCAGTGGTGCTAACCCGATCGTGGAGGTAAACCCGATGGTAGAGGCCGCAGCCGTTGTGAGTGATCGACAGGCTATTGCGACGGACAGACGTAGTCCACAGGCAGCTGTCGATGTTTTGGGCGCCCCCTCGTCATCCGGACCAAATCGCGCCTCTTCTTCGGCCGCAGTGAGGGAAAGGGTGTTGTCGTCGATGACTATGATTCTGACTCCGACCTCGATCCTGATGATGTCAGGATGTTTGAGGAGGGCTTTACCGTATTGTGGTACAAGCGGGAGGTCCTTCCCGAATACTTGAGATTCCATCGGATCTCAATCTCCTGTGAGACACGGAGGGTCTGGTGCCGCAGTTCGACCTTCTATGCTCTGTCGTAGAATGTGAGGCTCTTCGGGACGTCAGTGACGTCGAATTATCGCAGGAAGTGGCCGCGATGGGTTTGAGAGTAAGTTTCCTCTTTTTTCCTTCCCTCCCCCCTTTGTGCGGCCTTGGCCTTTACTGGCCCCCTCTGTCTTCTTTTTTTTGTTGCTTTCAGTCTTACATGCTGGAGATCGAGAGTGCTCGCAAGGACGATACCCAGGCCAAGATATTTCTGAGGATGCTGGAAAAATATCGGTGCTATGGTAACAAGTGCTGCAGATGCATGAGCGGCTCATGGCGAGCATTGGCAGCCAATCTCTTGGGGAGGAGTTGGAGAAAAGGGTTCAGGAGCTGATGCAGTCCATTCGCAGGTGTAGTGAGCTCGAGGAGCTGCTTCGTGCAAAGGACGAGGAGCTTGAGTTGGGGAAAGGGGGCGCCGCAGAGTGTGAGCATCTCCAGGAGAAGGTGATATCGTTGCAATCCGAGCTTGATCAGAATGCCGTTAGAGTTGAGGCCTTGAGTGCAGAATGGATGGGGAGCTGGAGAGGAAAGTGTCCGAGTTGGAGGACGCCGAGAATGCTCAGGCGTCGGCTTCAGCAAGGGCGGTGGCATTGGAGGATACCATCCGTGTCCTTCAATCAGAGTAGGAATCCAAAAGGGCAACGGCCATGCTAAGGGAGGCGAGGCTCGAAGAGCGCATCGACGAGATTGACCGGGAGGCTTCAAATTTGGGAGATCGGGTCGCTACCCTCGAGGCTGAAAAGGCGCAATTGCTGGCCCAAATTGGATCTGCCTCTGCTGCTGTTCCTCGTCACTTGCATGAGCTTTGGGTTCATACCGAAGCCTAGCGACACATATACAAGAGTTTGTGGGAGGCGGGCAATGTTTCTGAGGCCGCCTATGAAGGAGCCTGGGCGAAGGCACGAGAGGCTCGTGTTAACTGTGGCTATGACCCTGTGACACCGGAGGCCGGCGAGGGCGTTGATGCCGAGGAGGAATTTGAAGATAACGATGGGAGAACGGCAGTAATAATGCCGAGTGAAGGGCTGCTCCTGCTTTAGTGTATGTATTTTTTTTTTTCCGTTTATTTTTGTCTCTTTCTTTGGGCCCTTTTTTGCCCATGTAAGGTACGGCCGTTGTGTATGTATATATAAATGAAAACGTGATTTCATCCTTGTACATCTTTTGATTTTTCTTCTCCTCTTTGCTTGTTACATCTTTTGTTTTGGCGTAGACCTTTGGGTTTTTATGCGTCGAGTCCCTGATTTTTGATTTACTCGAACAAATTTGGGAGGAAATTTGCTTTCTTCTGGTGATGGCCTTTTGCCGTAGGGGTGTTATTTCGAACTAAGGTCGAAATGCTAACCCGTCGTAATTCGAGCGAGGTCGAATTCTTCTTTTGGTGATAGCCTTTGGCCATAGGGGTGTTATTTCAAACTAGGGTCGAAATGTTAACCCGTTGTGATTCAAGCAAGATCGAATTCTCCCTTTGGCGATGGACTTTGGCCGTAGGGATGTTATTTCGAACTAAGGTCGAAATGTTAACCCGTTGTGATTCGAGCGAGGTCGAATTCTTCTTATGGCAATGGACTTTGGCCATAGGGGTGTTATTTCGAACTAGGGTCGAAATGTTAACCCATTGTGATTCGAGCGATGTCGAATTCTTCTTTTGGCCATAGGGGTGTTATTTCGAACTAAGGTCGAAATGTTAACCCGTTGTGATTCGAGCAAGGTCGAATTCTTCTTTTGGCGATGGCCTTTGGCCATAGGGCTGTTATTTCGAACTAGGGTCAAAATGTTAACCCGTTGTGATTCGAGCAAGGTCGAATTCTCACTTTGGCGATGGCCTTTGGCCATAGGGGTGTTATTTCGAACTAAGGTCGAAATGTTAACCCGTTGTGATTCAAGCGAGGTCAAATTCTCCCTTTGGCGATAGCCTTTGGCCGTAGGGGTGTTATTTCGAACTAAGGTCGAGATGTTAACCCATTGTGATTCGAGCGAGGTCGAATTCTCACATTGGCGATGGCCTTTGGCCGTAGGGGTGTTATTTCGAACTAAGGTCGAAATGTTAACCCGTTGTGATTCGAGCGAGGTTGAATTCTCCCTTTGGCGATGGCCTTTGGCCGTAGGGGTGTTATTTCAAACTAAGGTCGAAATGTTAACCCGTTGTTTCACTATCAAATTTTTAGAGGATTTCACAGGTCGTCGTACTGTTCGTGCATACGTCGGGGTGATTCCTGGCGTATTCGGTTTTATTGTTACTAGAGAGCATTGGGTGTTCTCTGGGGGAGTCCCAGCTTTGCTTAACTTTGCTTGCATTGGAGAGCACGATGTGTTTCCTGGGTAAGTCCCAGTTTGCTTAATTTAGCTTGCATTGGAGAACACGATGTGTTTTCTGGGTGAGTCCCAGTTTGCTTAATTTAGCTTGCATTGGAGAACACGATGTGTTTCCTGGGTGAGTCCCAGTTTGCTTAATTTAGCTTGCCTTGGAGAACACGATGTGTTTCCTGGGTGAGTCCCAGTTTACTTAATTTAGCTTGCATTCCTGTTTAAACCAACGGAAGAGGGGATAAACCAAAAAATGAGATTTTCCGTACCTCTACCAGACGAGTCGGTGGAGAAGGGCGGTGCTGTAATATTACTCGATCCGCCTGATATTTGAACGGTGGTTTTAGATTTGGCGGTCACATTCAGCTTCGTTGCTAACAGCGTCCAGGCTTCGCGTGGGTTGGGCCCGTTTCCCTTGATGAAGTGTTGAAATTGAGTCCCGGTCCGATATCGTTCGATGTGTACCCACGACAAGGAAAATATGTCATACTTCGTTCATAGACCATCCAATGCCAGGGGAGGGGGGGGGGGAGAATGAAAGCAGAGCTGGATTTGCCCATTCTTTTAGAGGACCGTGCAGCAAGCTACCGTCTCTTCCTCAGGGATGGAAATGCGAGTCAATATATAAGGTAAATGCGTTGAATGGGGATGTGGCTACACCAGGTAATCGGATCCTATTTTGAGCGTGCATATGTCGTGCTCGAACCTATCACTGTGGGCGAGAAGTGGATTTTGCCTTGATATTGGCTATAATCTCTACCTTTATGTAGTAGCTTGACCTAGACCGGTATTGTTGTCTCGGAGATTTATTTACCGTTTTTTTTGTAGGTGGTGGCATTTTGCCGGTTTTGGATCTAAAGGAAACTAAGAAATTTGGCTATGAAATCCTCACAGACGGCGCCAAATTATTTGAGCAAAAAAGATTGAAAGTCCTTTTTCTCGAACTAATTAGTAGTGTTGCAGAGGGTAAATCTTAGCCAAGCATAATTAACCTCAGATCTAGCACATAGAGTGTCAAAAATAGAAGATGGACAATAACGTGTAATATTTCTTCATGTAATATTCATACATCAAACATATGGGATGAGCTTACATCTGGGGCAGGCTCGTATCATAATCACGGGAACAAGGAATGGGAGGAAAAGGAACTGAGGGTTAAAAGGTTCTTCTTTCTTGGCCATCACAGCCCCCCCCCCCCCTTTGGGTTTAGCTACCCCTATTTATATCAACAACTTCCCCCTTTGTCCAGTGGTCTTTGAACAACGTACCTTCTCGTCGCCGTAACCTCTATCGTTTGCTTGACCATTACGTTTGTTCTGCGATGTGAGCTTTCCGACGATTTGATCCCGACGATGGCCGAGATGCTCTTTGTCATCTTGCCTCGTGGGCACGACTGCAACTTGTCGACCCCATATCGTTCCTCTTAGGGATGATTAACCCACGGTCAGATTTTGACCCATACAATGATAGTCCACGTGTCATGCCTTTTTTCCACCAATACATTCATAACCAATATCCCCCTTTCACTATAACATTAAATATAGACGATTATCAAAAAATAATTATATAGTCAATCACCAAAATATAACATAGGCGATTTAATTAAGAAATATTAAAAACTACATCTTTTGTAAATGCAACAAATCAGAAGCAAATAATGGTTTGCTTATGAAATGACTGAAACACTCTGGCAGGGAGTTTTGCAAAAGATCAGTACAAGAAAAATCTTAAACTTTTAGCAAACACCGAAATGAGGTAAACCCAGCCTTAAACCCTTTATTTGTAAGTATAGTAACAGAACTTTATTAAACTGTGAATCTCACATATTATTTTTTGTCACATTAGAATAATTTAATTTTACACAGTAAAACTGTTTTACTACTATAGAAGTAATTAATTTTAACTTTTTTTTATCATATTAGCAGGGGCGGCTCAACGGTATTCGGTGCCTAAAGCCAAACTTCAACAAGGGGCCTTAAGTTTTTCCATATTTAAAAACTCATTTAATAAAATATTTTTTTTAAGTTTATTTTACTAGCTTTTTGAGATGTAAAATTTTTAATAATTTATTTATAATCGATTTCTTAACTAGAATTATATATATTTCTACTCTCTAGGATTATTATTCAATTCATTTAGGATTTCCTGATTTTCTAAAAGATCTTTGTTAAACTCTCACCAACTTCTTCTTCTTCTTCTTGCATTCCATTCTCTTCTACCTCAATTATATTAGTGATTTGTTTATCTACCATAAATTCTTCCTATTTTTGGGGATTGTATTAAAGTTTCAATTCTTCTCTCTTTTTTTTAGGCGTTCTTAATATGCGGATTCATATTTTCTTGTTGACATACTAAAATTCTAATAAATTAAAAAAGATAATACATATACTTACAAACAAAAGATATCAAAAAATAATAAATTTTAGATGCAAAGTAATAAGAAAAGTATAGAACAATTGAACATGTTTTAACAAATAGTCATAGATAACTTGATATTACTTTTGCCATTTCAATATTTTTGGTGCAATGCCGGGAAAGCTTGACAAAAAAAGAGTTCACAATTGCTTTCTGCTATTATATTTGACAGAATATTTTATGAGACAGTGGACTTATAAGTCTGAAAAGACTAAAAGGAATACAAAAGATTAATTAAAAACCAGTTTAAAAATAATAATAAAAGTAACGTGGGCCCTGTGATAATAATGATAATATATAAAGGAGGCAAGAAATATATTCACACGTAAGTTACTATTCTTATTCCCAAATTATCTCTATCGGTCCCATAGTTTCCTTATTTATGAAAGATATACTTTTTTTTGATATACTAAATATTTTTTTAAAAATTCATCAAATACAGATTCATCTCTTTAATACAGTATCAGAAAATTTTGGGCCTCCCTAAATATGGGGCCTCAAGTAGTTGCTTGAGTGGCTTTACCATTGAGCCGCCCCTGCATATTAGTGTAACTAACTTTACAAAACTTTATCCACTATAATGACAAAATCTGCATATTAAGGTGAATTTATTGTTGTAGTGGGTAACATTTATTTCTTTTTGTTAAACCATTCAATGTCTAAAACCACTCATTTGACTAATTCGAATTCGCATAATAGCAAGTTTGGAGGGGGGAGGAAGTTTAATTAGTGCTCATTATTAAAGAGGATTCCATTCTCGGAGCTCGAATTTAAAATCTTTAATTAAGGATGGAGGATGGAACACCACATCAATTGGTTTTGGGTAAAGTTTAGTGGCTTTACCTTAATAATAAATAAATTTATTTACTTGAACGTGAATGTCGAAACGAAGTAACACTTGGCCACTGTTCCCAGCTAGTAGGGACAAAACTTGATTGGGTCGAAGACATGATTGTTTTATGGAAATGTTTCTTCTCTAGTCACCACCTTTTGAAAGCAGAGAAATGGAAAAGCAGTAAAGAAACAAAAGAGGAAACTGAATAGGCTTATCGAGTGGGCTGCAATAATGGTCACTCCAAGTACGGGTGACCGGGCACTGCAACTGTGTTGAGCTGACCGGTGGCCAATTGGCTATAACGGAGCACCAAAAGCTATACAATACTAAGTGTTAGTATAAAGAATTTTTATGCTATGCGTCTATAAAAAAACAACAAAGCATACCTATTTATAGTGAATAAATTGACGTCAGGGGTGTACATGAACCGGGTAAGTTCATTTTTTATCAAAATCAAATCAAACCAACTATATAGATTTGGATTGGTTCAGTTTTATCAGTTTTTCGGGTTTTTCAGGCTTTTTATTGCATGAATATTATTTCAATCTTACTTCATTAAAGTTATAGATAAAGTTTTGATAAGTGAATATATGTTTAGTAAAATTGAAAAAACTGACAAACATATGATCTATTAAAATATTCTTATGTGAGAATTTTTTCAGTAACACATGATAGTAATTTTCTTAGTCGTCTAACAATAATTTTTCGTTGATGTACGCTTTCAAGGTTAACCGAATTTAATAATTAAGCATAAAATCAATATGAAAATTGAAAGCTGAATAATGATATGTTCTACTTTATTTTAAAATTATTGAACTACCATTTCAAATTCGAAAAAAGTATAAGAATTTAACAGATTCATATGAATATGAAAGAACGAAGAGATTGGCGCATTTCAATAACACTTGATAAGAAAGTGATGATACAATTCATTATTTAAAGTAAATAAATATGGATGCACTGTTTACCTTGAAAATGGTAACAATTAAATTTAATTTTGTGGTTCTAAAAATACGTGATTTATTTTAATGTGGTTGTTATGTGATAGATGCTAAGTGTGAGCTAGGAAAGTAAAGTACGAGTGAGAGCCAGTGTTGCTATTCGAACTGAACGGCTGCGAATCGGGGTCTCGGACTGGCCTACGCTGGGCCTCGAGGTCAAGCTAAAGTGTCGGGCTGGGGACGGTCGATGAAGAACTAACAGTTCTAAGGGCCTTGATGATGGCTCTTTATGATCTATGATGAGTAATAAATGAAGAACAATCTATAAAACGCAATAAATGTAAGCAATAAAATCAAAGGAAAGACAATGGAGAATGTTTAAGTTAGAGAGCAGAGAATGTTCTTGTTCCTGTATTGGATATATCCTGTGCGCAAGAAATGACAAAGGTCCCCTTTATATAGGAGGGGGAATCCCAACATGGTACAGGTGCATTTATTACAAAGATAAACCGCTGGTACAGCTATTTATTACAAAGATATGCGACTGGTACAACCATTTAATATCACGGTACGGACTTGTACTATTCTTGTACACCTGGTCAGCTCTAACCATGTGTTTTGGAAATTTTCCGCTTGTCCATCATAGCCACCGATTTGCACTGCCCCGAGGTCGAACATAGGGAACCCTCGGGGTCGAACCTCGAGCAGTTCCTCAAGCCTTCTAGAGACGGGCTATGGAACTTCATAATGATCATAAAATTGGACTCTCCGATTTTAGCGTATACAGATATTCCCCGCATTTTTTAGAGTAAAAATGATAAGAAACGGCCTTGAACTCTTGCCTCTTCGATATTTCCATCATGACGTCAACCTGTCAGAACATTAAATGACGTGACTCAAAGGCTGCGAAGAGGTTGCTGTCAGCACGATCATCGAGAAGCCCATGAATGTTATTGGTTCAACTTTTCCGCTTCTCAAACGTTGCCCAAACAGCTTCTATAAATACCTCAACTGTTTGTCATTCACACTTTTACAATATCTTTAAGTTTTCAGAGCTAAGTTCACCACCTTTTGCATTCATCTCTTCCCTGTGCTTGCCTCTTCATCTTTTTTCTTAGAAACTTTGTTACGATTATGGCTAAAACTTCCAAAACGGTACCTCAGAAAGAGGGTACCACTTCGTCATCACGTCCGTCTAAGGGAAAACCAAAAATACCTCCAAGTATCGAGCAATGTACCCCTGGCCACTTCAATACAATGTCCGATTTTACCATTGGAAATCCCCCTTCTACACCGGGCCCATGCGAGCCCGTGTCTCGGTACATCAGTGTTGTGACCGACACGAAGAGAGTAAAGACAGACTGTCGATGGGGGGAGGCAGTGCAAGTAGAGATCCCCAAAGCTGAGGAGAGCATAATAGATCATAAAGCTGGTTTCCTCAGCGTATACACATACCCCTTCACTCTAGGCCCTGTAGATTCTTCTTCACCGTCGATGGATCCGGTGATTCTTGACTTTTGTCGTGAGTACCGAGTGACACTCGGTCAGATCTATCCTTCTTTCTGGAGGATTGTTTACATGCTCAGATATTTCTCCAACCGGGTCGAGGGAATGACCTTCACCCTCGATCACTTGGTCAGACTGTACAGCCCCCGTCTCTTCGGAGGTTTAATCAAGCTTCAACCTCGATCCGCCAAGACATTCTTTGCGAGCATCGATGAAGACAAAGACCGGGGATGGATGAGCCAGTTTGTCAGAGTAAGAACCTCGGACATCATCCCTGCTGGTAGGATGCCATTCCCGGAGGAATGGAACATGAAGCGTAAGTGTCCCTACCTCGAGCATATTTTGTTGCCCCTTATTCCCCTTATGAAATGATCTCCCTTTGATTATGCAGCCACCGTTTGGTACCTCGGCGCGGTTCATAACCTTCCGGGGTGGATTAACTAATTAGACTCCGCTTTTCCTTATAGCGAGTGTGTTTGGCGTGATTTGGCCAAAACACGGTGGCAGGCCAAGAACCACGGTATGCTTTCGTTGTTATCATTATCAAGATCCTTATGAGTATTCTTCATGGCGGTAAGTTTAATACATCATGCCTGTGCAGGCCTCGGGAAAGGCATGTCGATGAGACCGGCTCCCCTGGTGAAGGAGAAGCCTCGAAACCCGACAAGGGTAAGAAGAGGAAGAAGGAGGCGTCGACCGAGTCTCTAGAATCGAAGAAACCAAGGTCCGGAAGCCTAAGACCGACACCACGGTCTTGACTTCGACTACTGCGGCAAGTCTTCGTGAAGATGATGATAGCGGCGACCGCCCTTTGGTACAAAGGGTAAGACGGAGTGCTGATGTTCCACAAGCCATTGGTCGGAAGGCCGCCGAGTCGGGGGTGGCTGATATGGACCAAACTCGTGCTGAAGAGACCCTCGAGGAGGGCTTGGGTGCAATCCTCGAGCCTCAAGTTGGACATGGTACAGTCCGTGCTGGCAAATCCTCGGCTGGCGATTTTGGAGGGCCTGAATCTGAAACTTTTCAGGACCGAGAAGAAACCTTTAGAGAAATTGATACTGTGGGCGGCTTTGAATTGGGCCCTTCATTTTCTCCCGGGGAAATAAAGGATTCCCAGAACACGGGCGCTACCGATGTGGGGGCCTCTCAGGGAGAGGATGATATGTTCAAGGACTACTTCATCGGTGTCGACGTGGACACAGATCTCGACGCCCCCATCGCTCTCGAGGTGGCTGAGAAGCTTCAAAAGCAGGTGATATTCTCGACATACCATTTGCGCTTCAAAATTTTTTACCCTTGCCTTTTTAACTTCTCTGCTTTGTTGTAGGTCAAGAAGCTGTATGTCCACGCCTTTTCCAAGCTTCAAGATGAGCTTTCATGCCGCGAGGAGAAGCTCGAGAAGCTCACCTCGAAGCTAAACGAGTCGAAGGCTTCCTCTGCCTGAATGGAAGAGGAGTTGAGTGAGCTTCGGACGAGTCGGGAGAGAGTGCAGTAGGAACGGACTAGCTTTGCTGAGCAGGTAACACGACATTCATGAGTTCATCTTTTTATTCTTATAACTCGAAGCTCACTATCTCGATTTGCTTTTGCAGATTGGGCAAAAGAATGCCCTGGTGGGGCGACTTCAGGAACAGGTTGCAGCCAAGGATACGGAGATCCTCGAGCTGAGGAGGCAGAATGAGGCCGTGACCTCGGAGAAAGACTTTTTGCGGGGAGAGTTGGCCTCGACCTAGGATCTTCTTTGAAGTGCTCAGAAGGAGGCCACTGCATTATCTGTGGCCAAGTCTGAGGCTGATGAAAAAGCGTCTTCATACAAGAGAGATGCCGCTACCGCAAATGATCGAGCCAGAGAGATATTTGAGAAAGCCGAGCAGAAGCTGGCTCGGGCTGTTGCTCGCGCTCGTTTGCAAGCTAGGAGGCAGGCCTTCGAGGAAGCAAGCGCCTAAGGTGTCGATCTCTCTGTTGAGATCGAGAAAGCCAGAGCCAAGGAAGAAGAATCAGCATCTTGAACTACTTCGGATGAGGGCTCCGGAAGTGATTTAGGAGGTAGTGAGGGCGAAGAGTAGACTCGCGTCGTCATCTCTGCTTTTTCTTTTCTTTCTTTTTGTATATGGATTCCTCGGGGGGGGGGGGGGGGGTACGTTGTAAAC